>NW_016107321.1:14487353-14525543 GCF_001604975.1 Cebus imitator
TTGCTCTGTTGCCCAGATTGGAATATAGTGATGTGATCTCAGTTCACTACAACCTCCACCTCCCGGGTTCAAGCAAACCTCCCACTTCAGCCTCCCAAGTAGTTGGGACCATAGGTGCACACCACCACGCCCGGCCCATTTTTGTATTTTTTGTAGAGATAGGATTTTGCCATGTTGCCCAGACTGATCTCAAACTCCTGGGCTCAAACACTCTGCCTCCCTCAACCTCCCAAAGTGCTGGGATGACAGATATGAGCCACCGTTCCCGCCTTAGCTTTAAGTTTTACTCCTATCTTTTACATTTCTTGATGTTATTCTTTTTTTCATTTTTAGCTTCATCTTTTTTCACACCTGGCATTTACTGCCACATGGCTTCTTTGTATAATGTTGAGTGAATTGCTTGCCTTCTCTGAGTCTTGAGTTTCTCATCCTAATAAGGGGCTGTGTCTAATGCCTGAGTCATTGTGCTGCTCTAACAGTTGAATGAGAGCTTAACACGGTTTCTGCCATGCAGAATGTGCTCAGTAAATGCTTCAAGGTTTTTTGTTTTGTTTTGCTTTGCCATATTGAATAAAGCTTACCAAACATCCATCTATATATCCTGGAATGTGAAGTCATAGGGTATAATCTTTTAAAAAATATTTACTAGGTTGCTAATAGGCTCACAAATGCTGTAATGGAAACATTTTTTCCTTGTTGATTTATAAAATCTCTTTGTGTAAATGTAACATCTTTCTCCTCTGCATTATCATTTGCCCCCAAATGTCCTGCTTGATGACTTTGTATTGTATTTTGCCATAAAAAATTTGTATTTATTTTAAATTTTAGAAATGTCTACCTTTTTTTGTTTTAGTGTCTGAATTTCTAGTCTTGGTCGGGAAGACATCCTTATCTCCTAGATTGCTCACATGTCATGTGAGTTTTATTGTATAATTTGGTTTATGTTTCACATGGCAAATTCTCACTGCTGAGGTGCTGGATCTCCATCATCATCTATAGAAAACTTCTAGCCCAGATGTTGCAATTGACAAGAAAACTCAGCCTAAGACAGCAGTCCCAGCCCTTCAAAGTTCCTCTGAGGATCGCAGGGATCTCTGCTCCATCTCCCTGTATGCTGCCCCAATAAGCAAATCAAAGTAAAGAGAGAGAGGAAAAAAAAGCACAGTCACATCAACATATCAACATAAGCCTTCTTGCAACAGGTCAGGCGAATCACTCAGAAACAACTCTCTTCAAGATCTTCGTAAGAAAAAAATATTTTTTTCTTTCACACAATAACAAAGTGAACTGTGCTGAACTGTCATAGAAGAGGTCAAGAGAGATGGCAGTGACAGCAAGAATGAATATGAATGAGGACTTTTTTCCAGGCACGGTGTGTGGCATCCTGGTTATGATGGCTGAAGATTACAGTTACCTCATCCCCGTTAACTGGTAGACCCTGGACTTTGTTGCAAGAAGCACAGAGCATGTCATTTGGCTTCTTTGTTGCTACTGGCATCAAAAGAGCTGGAGAGAAAGATGTTTCCCTACAAACTGCATTTTCAGTGTTCCCTGGGAGCTGCAAAAATAGAGAGAGAGAGAGAAAATGTAAAGAGAGAGAGAGAATATAGTTAACCATGGATCCTTTTTGCGAGACAGCAGTATCGCAGTAGAGAGTTTAATTATCTCAAGGCTAGCCATGCAGTCTGTGAGAGTTTATTACTCAAAAAAATCTCCCCAAGAACTCAGAGGCTAGGTTTTTATGGCCCATCTCATGGGCAGGGGACTAGGGAATGGGTGCTGCTTATTGGTTGGGAATGAAATCATAAGGGTGTGGAAAAGGGTCCTTGTGCAATGAGTCCACCTCTGGGTGAGGCCATAGGACTGACTGAGTCATGAGTTATGGGTCTAGGTGGAGTCTGTTGGTCACCAGAATACAGAAATCTGAAAAACACCTCAAAAGACCAATCTTAGGCTCCACAATAGTGACATTCTAGGGAGCTTTTGGGGAAAGTCATGAGTCTTGTGATCTCTGGCCACATGACTCTTGAGCAACAAGGAATTATAGCCAACATTTTAGCAGAATTCAGCCCTTCCCATAACTGTAATCTCATGACATTTCATTAGTTTTACAAAGGCAGTTTCAGTCTCTGAGCCAGGAGGGAATCAGTTTGAAGAAGGAACTATTATCATTCTTGCTTCAAAGCTAAATTATAAATTAAATTCATCCCATAGTTAGCTTGGCTTATGCCTAAGAATGAGAAAGGACACCTAGCCTGTGAGGCTATAAGCAAGGTCAGCCATGCTAGACTTTCCTTACTGTCAGAATCTTTGCAAAGATGGTTTCAAGATCAGCTGAATAACTAACAACCTTAACTCTCATCTCAAATCAGTTTAAATTGCTCAGGAGGATGGAAGGATGAAAGTACAAATAACTTTGGGGTCTGGTGGGTGCCTGGGTGGTCTATATCATACACATATGCTCTTGCCAGCTCCCAAAGAATTTTTTCACAGAGTCCCAGGCTTGCTCGCAAAGGCCCTGCCTATGGTGTCTATAAACAGATTTGCCCTCGCACCAAACATGAGTAATAAAAAGTACTAAAAACCCTAAAGGTCAAACCAAATATTTATGAGAATGATCAGTTGGCCACTCTTTCCCTTGAGTTTTCGCGCCAAGCTGCAGGAAGCATCTCTGTTTCAAGATGAGCCCATCTCACAGGTTCCCCTTAGCAGCACATGATTCCTGCAGGGCCCTCGGACGCCACTGCCTGCCTCATGTCTACACCTGCACCTGGGGCCGTCCACCATCTGGAGCATCCTCCTGCTGGCGTCTGCTCCTTCTGCAGGTCTCAGCTCCTATGTGGTGGCCTCTATCAATCCTTCCTGTCACTGCAGACCCCTTCCACACTCCCCTGCTCTGCACACTTGCCCCACACAAACCTCTGACAGAGTAACTGCTGTACTCTCTGTCACTTTGACTCACACATCTGTCTCCTGCAGGTTAAGAACTGTTGTTTAAGTTCCCCGAGGGAGGATTTTCTGGTCTGGGCCAGCTGTGTTATGCTGGATGGTCTCTGTGGCCTCCCTTGTGCTTCTGGGGCCTCAGCAGGTATGGCGTGGGTGGCTGGGATAAATGGGACTTCTCATCCTTCATGTGATCGACCTAGCTTTGTTCACATGGTGGCAGCAGGTTTCAGCAGCAAGATAGATCAGTATTCAATGTGCACGCAGTTGTCAACTCTCTACTTGCATTGCATTTGCTGTTGTCCCATTGGCCAGACAAGTCACATGGCTAAGCCCAGAATCACTTAGAAGGGAACCAGCCAAGAATGGGAACCAACTGTGGGCCACTGTTTACCCCAGCAGGGACTGTGCCTCTCATTTCCACATCTCAGATGGTCCTCAAGTATCTCCTTTAAGTTTTTAAAATTATTTATGCATTTTTAAATTGACAAATACTAATTGTATATATATTTGTGGCATATAACATGTTTTGATATATGTACTCATTGTGAAATGGCTAAATCAAACTAATTAATACATGTACTACTTCACATTTTTTGTGGTAGGTACACCTAAAATCTACTCTTAGCAGTTTCAGATATGCAATATATTGCTATTACCTATAGTTACCACATTATGTAATACATCTCTAGAAGTTATTTCTCCTGTCTAACTAAAATTTTGTGTCCCTTTAACCAACATCTCCCCAATTCCCTCTCTAAGTGCCTTCTTAATGAATGAATAAATGTAGTTAGATTCATAACATGAGTAAACATAACTATTTATTATAACAAAATAATAATGCTTGAATTTGTCATCAATAAAATATTTGGAATCAGATCAGATATGCTGTACAAGTGGCTCAGAGGAGATGAACAAGCTGGATGAGCAGAGAAGAAGATGGGATGGTGCTGGAGGACGGTGTGGTTTCCAGAGGCTGAGCAGGACAGTGCCATATGGATAGCGGGCCTGCAGGCTGCTGAAGGGCAGATCCTTTGATTCTTTGCATACAATGATGTATGCAGTTAGCCTCCTTCCTCCTCCATGTCTTCTGCCTGCTGTTCACTCCCTTGCTCTGTGCCTGGGGAATTCACAGACTCGTGCATTTCAGCCAGTGGGAGGCACTGGCAGGAGTCAGGTGGAGGAGAAAGGGTCGGGGCATTTATCCCCTCTTTCTCCATAGGAAGCCTCAGTTTTGATGGTAGGTGCTATATTGGACCACAGACCCTGTTTTTTAGTTGTTGGTTTTGTTTGTTTTGAGGCAGAGTCTCACTCTGCCGCCCAGGCTGGAGTGTAGTGGCACGATCTTGGCTCACTGCAAACTCATCTCCCAGATTCAAGCCATTCTCCCGCCTCAGCCTCCCGAATAGCTGAGGTTACAGGCATGCACCACCACACCTGGCTAATTTTTGTATTTTTAGTAGATAAGGGGTTTCACTATGTTGGCCAGGCTGGTCTCGAACTCCTGACTTCAGGTGATCCGCCCGCTTCAGCCTCCCAAAGTGCTGGGATTACAGGCATGAGCACAGAGCCTATTGAGCAGCCCTCCCCATAGCTGGGCTCCCACCAATGTCATTCCTTCCTTCTTGTGTCCCTTCAGAGGAGGTCGAAGCAGATGGGCTACATCATTTGCAGGGCCCAGGGCCAAAATGAAATGCTAAGACTCTTGTTCAAAAAATATTAGGGATTTCAAGAATGTGACAGCAGAGTGCTAAACCAAGCACGGGGACCCTCTGAGCACTGAAGAGTGACTGCACAGGCTGTACTATCAGGCTCAGTGCTGGTGCTACTCCCCTCCCTCGGGCACCTCCACCCCTGGGGGCCCCCATAGCCCTGCTCAGACGTGCATAGATCATCTCATCTTTAAACTTGGCCCAGTTACCCTGTGGAGGGTGTCAACTTCCTGCTGGGACTCAGGCTCATATAAATACCTGTGAGCAAGACGAAAAATTCCTCGAGATAAAATAGGCACAGCATAAAGAAAACCAAGTGGAAACACTGGGCCCCTTTGAAGCTGCTATTATTAGTCATAATAATAACATCAGTAGAGTGATCTACCATCTACAATGTACTTTTATGCGTGTTTGATCTTCATGACAAATCTTACAGAGTAGGCAGGGCTTATATTATGTCCGCAGTAGCATACAAGGTCACCCAGCTAGAAAACATCAAAACAAAAAATTAAGCCTTCTGACTCTAAACCCAGTACTCTTTCTGCTTTAGCTAGAACGGAAAAGGTCAAGGTTGGAAAAATCATGGAAAGGGTCATGCTGTTCCAGGAGGGGCTTTTTAGGATGGCTGTGCCTTTAAGGGCACCCTAGTCCAGAGGTTCTCAAGCTTTCTTTGTTTATGAAAACCTTAATGTCTCAGTAACTTCTTTGGAGCCTTCTGTAACTAGAAAAAATAACAAACAATACATATTTTAGTCCTAACAAGTTAGTAGTCTTTTGGAAAATAATACACAATTGAAAGAAAAAAATAATGTTTATTTCATACTGGGACGTGTGTGCCTGTTGAGCACTGTACAACTTCTCATATGTTGTAATCAGAGCAAACACTGTCACCCTCATTTCCTTCACCACATTGGTTTTCATGCAATACTTGCCTTTTATCACAGCAACTGCCAAAAATGCAGCTTTGCAAAAATATGTCTTCAGCAGAAATAAAGCGTGATCTAATGTTGAAATGATGAGCTGGTCCTTCACTTGGTGTGTGGCAGATGACATGCTTTCCTTCAAAATGTTTAAATATCTATGGTACCCTGAAAGTTTGCTGACACGACACAGATTGCTTTGCTCATGGCTTAAGAATAAGAGCCCTAGTCTTCAAATCTTCACTTGCAGAAACAGGATTTCACCTATTCCAAGGGAAATTCAGACTTTGGTGAACTGATTCATACTAACCCATCTCATAAAAGTCTGATCTATAAACAAGCTTACTGTCTTTATGACATAAACTAAGTTTGCCAGGGACTATATTTCAAATTCAGAGAAGCTGAACTGGCCGTTAATTGTTTAATAATTGGAATTTGGGAAGGAGAGAGGTTAAAAATTAAGAATTCTAATGATAAGGCATTCAGAAACCAAATCGGTGGGCTAGAAATCAGGTTTCAGCCAGAGCGTGTCAGGCTGTTTTAGGAGCTCCTGAAACAGTAACTACTGGAAACTCACCTACCCACTTTTCTTCTCAATAAACTTATTAAGAAGACCATTTTTTTTCTACCACTTTCCCAATCCATCGTAAGATGTTTCTCCCTGAGAAATTCAACATGGGAATTTCCCACAGATGTTGCAGAGTGAAGCATCAACAATCGCAAAGGGAATGTCACTCTGGCCCTTCTGTGCGGAGTCCAAGAATTCATTTTCCTCAGATTACAACTTTGTGTCCCCAGGTAATGGGGGTCACCATCCAAACGCAGGACGTTACTCTGGTGCTTCACAGCATGGGGTTGCTCTGGTGCTTCGCAGCATGGCGTTACTCTGGTACTTGGGGCCCCACTTACGCCCCTCTCCATTCTCTTCTCATCACCCACAGAAGATTGGAGAGGAGAATCAAGGGAAATGATGTGTGTGCCCTATAATTGGACTCCAGTATTTTCCATTGCGAAACTGGAACCCTGTCAGCAGCAGAACCTTCTCAGAGGCAACTCCACTTTGTCTTTGCGGTGGAGGATGAAGGGCAAGTGGGAAATGAGGGAAGAACAGCCACATGTCCTTCTACCTCTGCGCCCTGGAACAAGAGCCTTTGGGTCCCGATAGCTCCATCCCCAGGGTGAGGATGCAGCAGTGATATGCACATACAACACTGATTCTTCTGAGATAAAGAGTGGAAGCGACAGGTTAGACAGCCACTTGAAGGGTTGCTTATAGCTGCCCTGGCTTCCAGCTGCTTTTAGTCCCTCCCACATCCATGAACAAACCGCAGCCCTGAGGTCAGTGCAGGAGGACCACTGTTAGGGAACCTGGCCAGGGCAGTTCACCTAAAGCACTTTCCTACAGGCTGGGGGTGAATAAGCCCGGAAGCTAAGATGGCTGTACTTTACACTTACCTGCTTCGACCTCCTCCAGATCTGAAGGGATAAAGGGAGAGCTGCCTGGCCTATCTTGCCCTGGTTCAAGGGAGCTTTAGCCTCTTGTGTAAAAAACCCAGAAGCAATCGCTATAGAAAATCCTTGCAACCATTTGAAGCCCATCCTCTACAGCTAGAGCCATCTGCATGCAGAGACCCTTGCTCTCTTCCTGAATGTAGATTGGAAGTTTTCCCTAACAGGATACTTGAGACTGTCTAGACAGTCCCTCTGGAAGGTGAGAGGTGTGTTGTGATGTTGCCCCTAAGGGGGCAAAAATCGTTTCTCTGGTGGGTGAAAAAAGGCTTAGCCATTACAAGGTCTGTGGCTTTCTAAAGGGGCATAGTGCATAAACAGCACTACAGTGTATCTGGGCATTAAAATGTCATGGGGGGAAGGGTGGGAATTATGGGAAAAATTCAAAAAGCCTAAAGTCTCCTTATGGGGTGGATGATGGGGAAAAAGGCAGAGGAAGCTGTGAATGTCACACTCAGGCTTAGCTATGACCCTGTCTTGGATGGAGCATGTCCTCTATTCTGCATCTCTCTGGGAGCCCTTTGGAAGAAAGAACAAGGCAGAACAAATGTGTCCCCAAAGATCCAGGCACAAGGCCTCTGTTCCACTCCTCATGAGGGAAATAGACAGTGGTAAGGACTGGGTGAGGCCTACTCAATGGGCTGCCAGAGAGCTAAGGCCCCTTAGCGTGGGGCCTGTGGCCAGGGCAAGGCCTTCTCTGTCCCTGATGCTCTGCCTCCCAGGTAATGGAGGTGAGGCTTTCTCATACTTCTGATGACATCACACACTCCTTAACCAAATAGTGGATTCCAAAGCCTTTTGCAATAATCAAGGGGCAGCCTGGAGCCTGTGCAAGAACACTTTCTGCCTGAGTGAGCGTTGGTGAGTAATGAATCTGGAAATCTATTTCCAGTATTGGAGGATACCTACCACTGTGTGGGCTGGCCAGGTCTCTTCCACCCACGATGCTGAGCACCCAGGGAGATGCTTAGACAGGATAAGGAGAAACAGAAGCAGCCACTCAGGGCTTCAGTAGCTCTTGTCTCTCCTTGTTTTACATGAGCTTGCTTTGCTCTGTTAAAAAAAAAATACTGTTGGTTTTAGATTTTTTTTCTGTAGAACTAGGGTGTGAGGGTTGCAATACAAGGCTTTTCGTGATTTTCAGACTCCTATAACCAGTGTTACCAAGCTCAACCCACTGTTACCCCTGAGGACAGTTGACGTAAGCCCTCCAGAAAGAGAGTCAGATGGCACCAGGCATGGAAATGAAGCCTGAGATTTCTTTCATCGGAATATCAACCCAGCATGACTCAATATCACATCAGCCTGCCCTGCTGACTTCCGAGCTGGAATTAGAAAGTAGATGTAAAAATTGTTTCCTTCCCCAAAGGATACTCTCCCCTTACCACACCCACAGACATGAATAAACTCTATGTAAACAGTGTCCACAAAGTCAGGAGGACTTGAGATACACTTAATGTTAATTATATTTTCAAATATGCTGGATATACATTCATGTGAAGTCCTAGATACATATTCATCTGAACTACTCTACTACATCTAACTGTTCATCTGAAATAGCACAATAAATACACTATAAAGTATCCAAAAAGTCTGGAAACAGGGAAAAGAGCAGATTACTTGACAGTGTCAACCAACATACTGCTTAGGAAACAGCTGACCCCATTGTGTTAGGCCACTTTGCATTGCTATAAAGGAATGCCTGAGACTGGGTAACTTATAAAGAAAAGAGGTTTATTTGGCTCACAGCTCTGCAGTCTGTACAGAAAGCCTGCAGAAGAGGTGCCCATTCTTCTTTCCAGAGGGCTCCCTAGAGGGATGTGGAATGGACGACATTTCATAACCTGACAGGCTGTATCCAAGACAGAGTCACAGCAGCAACGCCTGAGTGCAGCCTGCACGGGTTCCTCTACCGTTTCCCCCTTCCCCATTACTGCTCCCCTAAGGAAACTTTATTGCTGGCATCTGCTTCTGATGAGAGCCTCAGAAAGCTTAAAATCTTTAGCAGAAGGTGAAGATAAGTCAGTGTGTCACATGGCAGGAGAGGGAGCAAGGGTGAAGGAGAAGGTGCCAGGCTCTTTTAAACAACCTGATCTCACATGGAGTGACAGAGAACTCACTCATTATTGTGAGGATGGCTCCCAGTCATTCATGAGGGATCTGCCCCATGACCCAAACATCTCCCACCAGGCCCCACCTTCGACACTGGGGATCACATTTCAACATGAGATTTAGAGGGGCTCAACACCCAAATTGTAACCCCCATGTTTCCTGATCCTGGGGACATCCTGCACATTGCACAAAAACCATAAGATCCAGCATTTCTCAAGGGCCCACTGTGTGTAAAATCCTATTAGTTGCTTTATGGATGTTATTCTGTCTTCACACAAAAAGTTGAGTCATGCATCTGTAGTCCCAGCTACTCAGGGAGCTGAGGCAGGAGGATCACTTGAGCCCAGGAACTTAGGCTACAGTGAGCTATGTTCATGCTACTGCACTCTAGCCTGTGCAACAGAGTGATACCTCATCTCTAAAAAATAAAAATAAAAAAAAAGAAGAAACTATAAATTGAGGATAATATGTGATATGGTTTTGCTGTGTCCCCACCCAAATCTCACCTTGAATTGTAATAATCCCTATATGTCAAGGGCAAGACCATGTGGAGATAATTGAATCACAGGTGTGGTTTCCCCATACTGCTATTGTGGTAGTGAAAAAGTCTCACAAGATCTGATGGTTTTATAAATGGGCGTTTCCCTGCACAAGCTCTCTTGTCTGCTGCCATGTAAGATGTGACTTTGTTCCTCCTTTGCCTTCCACCATGATTGTGAAGCCTCCCCAGCCATGTGGAACTGTGAGTCCATTAAACCACTTTCCTTTACAAATTACCCAGTCTTGGATATGTCTTTGTTAGCAGTGTGAGGACAGACTAATATGTTATGCCTATCTTGTGGATTGAGAAATAGAGGCTCAACAAAGTACAAGGTTGCAAACTTAAATGCCAGCAGAGACCACATCATGATTAAAATAAGGTACTGCCCCATATAAAGAATGATCAAGGCAATTGTTTATAGGCAGGAATTCAGGCCCAGTATTGCCAGATCTTTCCATTTTTCTAAAGCAGCCAGAAATCTGGATTCATGCTGAAAACTCTGATATTTGGGTGTTGGTTACTGATTAAACTTTTATAAACCCTGTGTTGCCCAAGCCAAAAAAGAATCATGCAAGGCAAATTCAGCAGCAGGCCTCCAGTATGAAGACTCTGAATTAAAGTAAATTGCTCATGGGCTCACAGGTAGGAAATAGTACGACAAATCAGAACGTAGGTCCAGCGACCTCAGCTGTGTCTTTTCTCTCAGGACACTACAGAAGTAGCTGCACTGAATTAATTGAAAATTTGTTTAAATAATTCAACTTCTTTTTTTTTTTTTTTTTTTTTTTTTTTTTTTTTTAAATTTGAGACAGAGTCTTGCTCTGTCACCCAGGCTGGAGTACAGTTGCTCAATCTTGGCTCACTGCAACCTCCGCCTTGCAGGTTCAAGCTATTCTCCTGCCTCAGCCTCTCGAGTAATTGGAACTACAGGTGCGCGTGACCATGCCTAGTTAATTTTTATACTTTTAGTAGAGACGGGGTTTCACCATGTTGGCCAGGCTGGTCTCAAACTCCTGACCTCAGGTGATCCGCCTGCCTCGGCCTCCCAAAGTGCTGGGATTACAGGCATGAGCCACTGTCCTCACCTAAATAATTCAACTTCTAAAGCCATTGGTCTAAGCAGCATGGATTCTTGTGGAATGTTGAGCAGTGCCGAGCAAGGGGCTGTGGCTGGGATCTTGGGTCTATGTTGCAAATGCTATCTCTGTCTAGCTCTGGATTAAAAACCAACAAATGGCGAAACCCCATCTCTACTAAAAATACAAAATTAGCGGGGCGTGGTAGTGCATGCTACCAGCTACTTGGGATGCTGAGGCAGGAGGATTGCTTGAACCTGGAAGGTGGATGTTGCAGTGAGCAAAGATTGTGCCATTGCACTCCAGACTGGGCAACAAGAGTGAAACTCTATCTCAAAAAAAAAAAAAAAAAAAAAAAATCAAGAAGCTCCTGAGCTCACCCAAAAGTGAATCTTACTTGAAGTCGTATCTAAAACTTTCAAATGCCTGAAGTTGTATCTAAAACTTTCAAATGCCTGAGACCTCCCATAAGTCTCTTTTTTAGAGTGTCCTTAACACACACTCCTCAAGCAGTGTGTTTCAGGCAATACTAACAGAGGCTGAAGTTTTTGCTCAACCCGGCACCAGGATTACAGAGCCCCCCAAAACACAAAGACCCCTGCAATCACCATACCACTAGTTTCAATAGACGGTAGTATTCAAAATGGGATGAACATTTCACTTAGTTTTCTACTCCATGACTGTGTAAAAGGTTCTCCGGAGCCAGCTAAGCAGAGCATCTTGCATTACAGAGAATTCAGGGGCAGCAGCACCCATGCCTGCATGTATAAGCAGCCATTTCTGCAAATGCCTGAGAAAATCACCCAGCTGAACGGCCCAGAATGCTGGGAATCCTGTTCATGAGTGGGACAGACCTGCGGAGCTCACAGAGGCACCTCCCCAGCTGCATGACTGGACAGCTCCCTGAAAGAGAACATGCCTTTTCCAAGGGGGCAATGGGTACAGACATGAACAACTGAACTCCGGGAACAGGAATGTGGCTGACACAGCCAACAGTGGTTGGTGAGTAAACCTGGGTGTGTATACTCCAACTTGACCCCCAGAGCCACAGCAATGGTCACATCCCCCAGTGCAGGCACAGGGCTCTCAGCATCTTATACACAGATAACTTAAAATGTGCTGTTTTATGACAACCTAGATGATGACCCCAAACAGAACCTGATTTTGCATCACCTGTGGAGGAAATTCAGTTTTACTCTAGTGCTGGGAGCCACCTCCACAAGAACCAGTTTCCAAAGGAAATAAAATATGAGAGTTACCTGTCCCTTCTTTTTAAAAGCAAAGCAAAGCAAAACAAAATTCCAATCAAGTATCCTTTTAAAATCACAGGTCCAGGGCCTCATCTAATAAAAATATCAAATGATTACAAAAAAACTGCAATACTTTTCCAAATAACTCCAACAACATCCTCTTAAGCATGGTGTCATGAACAAAGGGGAAAGGCACCATTGTGACAGGAGCCAGCCCAGTTACCTGATCAGATTGAGGGTTCCAAAGAAGCCTTTCTAGAGATAAGTATGGCAGGTGTCCAAATGAGGATGCTTTCCACCTTTGCCTGTGCGTGTTAAACAGAACAAACAAAACCAGCTAATCACAGTCTCTGGACATCGCTGAAGTCTCCGAGGTCTCCATTTGATATGACGGATGTCTTTCTAGCCACATTCATCTGGTCCACCCTGTCTCTTGCCCTCCTTGGGAGCGACTCTTCCCCATGGCCTCAGGAACCACCCAACATTCACTGCCAGTCTTGACCTTCGTGAAGAACCACACCTCTGTACTAACTGCCCTACTTTGGTGGAAGGTACCACCTTAAGTGACACAGGGAAAAAAGTCAGCTCAGCAGTCTTGCTCATTAAGAAGGCCAACTGGTCATGAAGTTAACCTGACAATCACTACTTGATAATTGTTGAGGAAACTTTTATCAGCGCCATGATCGGTATGCAGTGAACCCCACTCTACCACACCATGGAGAACACTTCTCCAGGTCCTAGAATCTCTGCACCCCCCACACTCTTCCCTCACCCTCGGCTCTCCAGCCCTGCTTCTCCGTGTTTTTTTCTGGTCCCCAGGGGCTTCTGCCTCGATCTTTCCAGTTCTGAGACTTGGAACTTTCAGTGTCTGTATTTTGAGATGCCTCTTCTTGAAGTGACAGAGATGGATATTCTAGCTTCATCACAAAGCTATATCCAAGTTAGAATTCAGGGTGATGAATGGACTCACCAATCATTTGTGGATTAGTAGATCTGATCTGGCTGGGTGTGGTGGCTCATGCCTGTAATCCCAGAACTTTGGGAGGCCAAGGTGGAAAGATCTCTTGAGCTCAGGAGTTCGAGACCAGCCTGGGCTACATAGTGAGACCTTGTCTCTACAAAAAATAAAAATAAAATAAAAATTAGCTGGTTGTGGCAGTGCATGCCTATAGTCTCAGCTGCTCAGGAGGCTAAGCTGGAAGGATCACTTGATCCCAGGAGGTCAAGGCGGCAGTGAGCCATGATGGTTCCACTGCACTCCAACCTGGGCAACAGAGCAAGACCCTGTCTAAAACAAATAAACAAAAAAATAAGTCTGATTTTCGAGCCTGTCCCATCTGACCTTATTTGAAAATTCACCTCATTTACAGGAGGGAGCATCTTTTCTCGACCTGCTACTGTCAGTTCAGCTTAGCAAGAATAAATTGAAAGGCACAGAGCATGGGTTTGGAAGTGTGGCCACCAACAGACTCAAGTCCCAGCTCCACCACTTCCCAGCCCTGTGGCTCTGGGAGGTCAATTAGACACCTTGGGCTCTGGCTCTCTCCCACACCTACCAACTGTGTGACAAAGCAGAGGCTGCTCCCTCCCTCCCAGGACTGTAATAGGGACTAAAATATGACAGCATGTACAATTAAAGGATAAATGCTCTCTTTTAAAAATTGGTTCAGGCCAGGCGCGGTGGTTCACGCCTGTAATCCCAGCACTTTGGGAGGCCGAGGCGGGCGGATAGCCTAAGGTCAGGAGTTTGAGACCAACCTGACCAACATGGAGAAATTCCATCTCTACTAAAAATACAAAAATAAGCCGGCTGTGGTGATGCATGCCTGTAATCCCAGCTACTCAGGAGGCTGAGGCAGGAGAATCGCTTAAACCGGGGAGGTAGAGGTTGCGGTGAGCCGAAATTGCACCACTGCACTCCAGCCTGGGCAACTAGAGAGAAACTCCGTCTCAAAAAAAATGAAATAAAATAAAATTGGTTCAGATCTAGCAAAAGAAAGCAATAATAACTTAAAACCAGGGAAAAGAAGACAAAATTGTAAAAGCCTCTGGTTCACGCTAGTAAGAACATAAACTAGAAGGCTTGATGCAAGAGTTCCCCTCCAGCATCATTGAGTCTTCCATGCAGTTTTACAGGCTTACTCAGCTCCAAGTTCGGTGCTGCTCATGGGGCCTCGTTCCTTTTATTTGTTCTCTTCTTGGCAGGAAACATCCAGTGGGTAGCAGCAAAGCTCCCCTCCCAGTAAAGTTCTGCCCTTCTCCCCAATCCCAAAGCTCAAAGTTTCAAGGAAAAGAAGAGCGTCTCCTCTCTATAAAGTAACCCAGACATAATCTGACCTGACACACAGCGAACTCCCTTTTCCACAATACTCGGAGCTGCCAGGAATATTGAATCCCATTGGGCACCTTCTGTGTTCTGCATGGCAGGAATGCACTGGGTGAGCACATATTAGGACCCTTTGCTATACACAGGTGCGCATATGCTATGATCTCAATGCTTCCATTTCCTAGAAAACTTTTTATAATGTAATCCAGATTTTGCTAGCAGTATGTCACTTTTCAAGCCTTTCTTCCAGGGTCATCCTTTCCTTTAATAACCAAACAAAATGGTGCAATGGAATGGAAAGGCAAGGTACTATGCAGCCAGCAGAAATACAAGTGCTTCTTATTTGTCAACAAAATGAACAATATATGTACCTTAAAGGCAAAAATAATGAATACCTAATATATTTTTTTAAACTCACTGCTAGATGCCTGTAAGGTACATAGGAATGAAAAAGTAATGATCACATCCTCAAGAGCCTTTATAATCTAGTAGTTTTCTTTCACCTTCTCACCAAATCTCCTAAGAGCACCACACTGGGGGTAGGCGATTTCTTGTAAGGGTTGAGAGTGCAAGGCCTCAAGAGGCAAAGTGACTACAGTCAGGGATGAATCTTGGACTGCGAGTCAAAGCTTGCTTCTCCAAAACATCAGCATGGCCTGCAGTAGGAATAATCATACAAATTCATAAATCAGTCATCCGCTGTTTCTTCAGGCATGCAGGACCATGTCACCTCCCTTCCTCTAGTTCTGAGCCTTCATCATCACATTTTGCCCACTGTAGGAGTTGGCAAAACTGTAGGTGCAACTGGACACTTCAGAGGCATGGCATTAATCTCTGCAGGGCACAGGCTGCCTGTGAGGAATGATGTGTCTTCAACCAGCATCCCTAAGGGACCTGAAACACATCACACTGGGTTCCTAACAAATTCCAGGTGAAATTAGGTGAAAAATGAAGGTCCAGAAGAAAAAAGAAAGAGACATCTTATGCTCTTGAGGGGTGAATGAAAAGACAGGAAGACTCTGCTGTTGCCAGGCAACCCCAGACTCTGAGCTTCCAGTAGGGGCCCTGACTATGGGAATGACTTCTTTTGTTTGTGCTTTCCTAGCTGCCAAGTGTCCTCTGGCAGCTGAGATCACCCCAATGTGTGAGACTAGAATCTGTATCCTGATTCGTGTTACCCTAGAAATGGTTTATTTCGGAGCTTCTTTCTTTCTCAGGAACCCAAAGCCTTTCTCTGTATGTCATGGATGTTATGTAATCTATATGCGGGCAGTCTAGATGAACACATCATACATGCAGATTGAGCCACTTCCTCAGAAGTTCTCTGTTTCTTCCCTGCCAGCTGCCAATTTTAGCAGGCCAGCTGACACCCAGCCAGGCCATTTTATTCATCACTGTACAAAACCAGGCTTTGACCCCTCTCTTCCTAAGAATCGCAGAATACAAAAGCTGGGAAGAGCTGAGTGATCTCTTACTTCTGCCTTGACAACCCTTGCTCTTTCCTGGAGTTTAAATTAAGCATTTGACCACAGCCATTGTGAACCTGTCTTCCTTATGATGGAGTACTTGTGGCTTTATTCTTTGGGGAGCACTGAAACAGCGTCCAAAGACCAGCTGGATGTGCATGAGGGAAGGCAGTCTCAGCCTCTGGGGGGAATGTCCATGAGGACCCAGAGTTTTCATGTGGCAGAAGCATGCATTGTGTGCGTTATGTCATGAAGGCTTTCATTCATTTTGTAGAAAACTTATGATGTAATCTGACTGTCTGCTATTGGGATGTTAGTTCCAAGTCTTTCTTCTGGGGATTACCCTTCCCTTGGATGTTATCTGAGAAAAATAGCTTGAACCCATTTTGCATTCTTTTTGAAGCCCATTGTCCCACTTCTTCTGAGGATTTCCAAAGAATTAGGTTCTTGGTACATGCTGTCTCTTCACTCTCTCTTCTCTCTGCCTCTCATCTTTTTTTCCCACTGAACTCCACATCCTCATACCTTTTCACTTCACCCTGTGCTATTCCTCTTCTTTCTCTCCCAAAGCAGCACCAACACAAGATTAATGTATGTGAAAGACATTTTAGTAAAACTTGGGAGAATAGAGGGAGAATTATAGCACAATTCAGACATCAAATAGAGCGTGTGTATGACAGGAAGCACCAATCAGCCTGTTTTCTCCTTCTGTATTCTCCACACTCAACATGTATGTGTGTGATTTGCCCTAAGCTGAACAATTCTTCAACAGTAGCTGGGCGTCCTATAATTCAGTTCAGTTCTGACACTATCAACCTGGAGTCAGAACCAGATCCCACAGGTTAAGGGCTCAGTTCCACAAGACCGCCCCCAACCCACTTTGGATGCCAAATAAAAATCTAGGCCACCAGTACTTCTAACCAACTGGCTATAAATTGAGGGTTCCTACAAGCCCTGCCTTGGGTTTGATTATTTGCTAGAGCAGCTCACAGAAATCAGGAAACTGCTTCACTGACTATTACTTATTTATTGTAAAAGGATGTCATTCAAGAACAGCCATATGGAAGAGATGCATAGGACAAGGTATGGGGAAGTGGTGTGGAGTTTCCATGCCCTCTCTGCACACACCACCCTCCATGGTTTCAGCAGCCTGAAGTTCTCTAACCCTGTCCTGTGAGATTTTCTGAGTTTCATTACAAAGGCATAATTGATTGACTCGTTGGCTTTGGTGATCAGCTCGACCTTCAGTGCCTCTCCCCTAACCAGAGGTGGGGTGGGGGTGAATGGGACTAAAGTCCCAACCCTCTAATTACAAGTCTGGCTTCTCTGACAACCAGCCCTATCCTGAGGCTATCCAGGAGCCCTCATCCCACAAGTATGTCATCATTATACAGAAACAAAAAACAAACAAACAAAAAGACAAGAAAACACCACTTTGGAGATTCCAAGGGTTTTAGAGCCTCTTGCCAGGAAATGGGGTACCAAATATACATTTCTTATTATAAATCACAGTGTCACAGCATGAAATGCCACAGTCCGGGATTTCCCCAGCCACTGACCACCCCACCCTCCCTGCAGAGAGATTTTTCTCATAGGCATTCTTTCTTTTCAAATCTCCTGCCCACTGATATTCAGAGGGATCCTGTGACTTTCCATTTGCGTACAAGCTCCTACCAATTACCTCGTCTCTCTCAGGCTATCTTGAGCCCCAAACGCAGAAATCCTGCAACTTATACCACAGAGTTCATTCTTTCTTCTAAGCCAGGCAAGTGAAATATTTCCTTTTGAATTAAAAATAATCTAACCAATTATTTACCCAATCTAAAAATGAGATGCAGTCTCATTCCTACTTACTATATTCATTACTTAGAAAAGCCTCCTCAAGAAAACGATTGTAAAATCACTTGAAAGTGGGAAGACCTTCCTTTCCCAATAAAACAGCTCTGCAGTTCGGATGATAAATGACATCCCTCCTCCAGAATGGAGACTTGTGGCAACCATTGTTTTTGATAACTTGTAACTTTCAACTACATTGTCATAACACTAATGGAATAACAAACCCCTCAAGAAAGTAAGTCATTTCACTTTGCTCATGAAGCAGGGGTTCCCTCATCTGATGAAATAGGGCACATGGACCAAATCATCTCTAAGTATCTTCTAGTAGATGCTCCATGGTTCTTTAAATGCATCTGTATCTTCCCTTGCTGCAGACTTGGAGGCTGCAGTGGAAGGTGGCTGTGGATGGCAGGGAGTGAATCCAGTGGTTTCTGATGTCCCTGTTAGTGGCAATGGACTGGAATGACTCAAAGAATCAACTGAAGAGTTTGTTGATTTTAAAAATACAGGTTCCCACATCCCACCCCTGATGATGCTAATTTAGGAAATCAGGCAAAAGTCCACTACTTGTATTTTTAAAAAATTAAATAAACACCTCCGCAGGAGACTCCGATGAGCAACAAAGGTTAGAAACCACTGGATTTTTATGACAATCACCAACAATAATCAAAATGCAGGTTAAAATAATGAATTTGAATACCAAAGGGGAAAACATTGTATTAATCTTCATTAATCAATTTGAATAGAGTTAGTTGATGTCTTGGGCACAGGACTGCACAAGATGGCTTTTTCCAACGATGACATAAAAGAACCCTGAAATCTAAGCAAAAGTGGGCAAAGGATATGAAAAGACACTTTACAAAAGAAGACCTATATGAGGCCCACAAACATGAAAAAATGCTCACCATCACTGGTCATTAGAGAAATGCAAATCAAAACTACATTGAGATACTATCTCAAGCCAGTTAGAATGGCGACCATTAAAAAATCTGGAGACAACAGATGCTGGAGAGGATGTGGAGAAATAGGAACACTTTTACACTGTTGGTGGGAGTGTAAATTAGTTCAACCATTGTGGAAGACAATGTGGCGATTCCTCAAGGACCCAGAAATAGAAATTCCATTTGACCCAGCAATCCCATTACTGGGTATATATCCAAAGGATTATAAATTGTTCTACTATAAGGACACATGCACACGAATGTTCATTGCAGCACTGTTTACAATAGCAAAGACTTGGAGCCAACCCAAAGGCCCACTGATGATATTTGGACAGGGAAAATGTGGCACATATACACCATGGAATATTATGCAGCCATAAAAAAAACAATGAGTTTGTGTCCTTTGTAGGGACATGGATGAACCTGAAAACCATCATTCTCAGCAAACTGACACAAGAACAGAAAATCAAACACCGCATGTTCTCACTCAAAGGCAGGTGTCAAACAATGAGAACACATGGACAGAGGGAGGGGAGCATCACACACTGGGGTCTGTGGGGGAGAGCTAGGGGAGGGACAGCAGGGGGTTGGGAGTTGGGGAGGGATAATGGGGAGAAATGCCAGATATAGATGATGGGGAGGGAGGCAGTAAACCACATTGCCATATATGTACCTATGCAACAATCTTGCATGTTCTTCACAGGTACCCCAAAACCTAAAGTGCAATATAATATATTTTTTAAAAAAAAAAAATAAGCTTCCCAAAAGGTGAATTCATTAAGCCTTCATTAAAATGTAATTGTGTCAGCAAGCCTAAAGGAAAGACCTGCACCACCTCCAAATACATAGCTTAGAACAGACAACAGGGGTTACCACGGTCTCCTCAATATTTATGAGTACCCTAACGTAGCTCTTTAGCTGGCACTCCCAAACTAAGGCATTTTGGGGTAATTAAGGACATCTTTGCAAGTATTCTTTCTGGATCTAAACTAATACAGCCAATATTTTCCTATTCTTTAAAAAATAGTGATATATAATAAATTCCTACTTATATCACTTATTTCTATCATTACCAGAAAAACCTCTTCAATGAAACTATAAAGTTCAAAGCGTGACATATACAGCACAAGGTCACTTGCAAGTCTTTATGTCAGACTGAGCAAATATTCTTAGTTGCCTTAGATCTCAGTTGTCCTGAATCAACAGAAATTCCTTTATTAATGTAGAAAGATCATTTGAAAACAAGGAGCTAAAAATTGATTTTGAAAAGACAAGTAAAACTTTTTGTTTTAAAAAATATTTTTCTTGTTTTTGGTATTAGTTGTCATTGCTATGTTATAAATTATGCCAAAAATTGGTGACTTAAAATAATAAACATTTGTAATCTCACAGTTTCTGTGAATCACAAATCTGGGAGCAGCTTAGCTGGGTGGTTTGGCTCAAGGTCTCTCATAAGGGTATAGCCAGCCAAGATGCTGGCCAGGGCTACAGTCATCTGAAGCCTTGACTGGGTCTAAAGGATCTGCTTTCAGGTTGATTTCACTCACATGCCTGGGTGGTCAGTGCTGACTGTTGGCAGACGGCCATCACCCTGGCTACATGAACCTCTCCATGGGACGGCTTGAGTGTCCTCACAACATGGCAGCTGGCTTCTTCCAAAGTGAGTGATCCAAAAGAAAACAAGACAGAAGCAGCAATGTCTTTTATGATCCAGCACTGGAAGTCTCCTGGTCATTACCACAATATCCTATTCATTACACAGGTCAGCATTACTCAGTGTGAGAGGAAACTCACAGGGGCGTGAATATCGGGAGGCAAGAATCACTGGGGCCACCTTGGAGACTGGCTACCACACTGCTTGAAACTAACATCATACCTCAGTAAATATCATATTTCATTATTGGACCTAAAATACCATGAGCTGTAAGATATCTTTTCTTCTCTTTCTGTTTCTCTTTCTGTATCTGCCCCTCTCTCTCTCTCTCTCTCTCTCTCTCTCTCTCTCTCTCTCTCTCTCTCTCTCTCTCTCTTTCTCTCTCTCTCTTTCAAAGAGTCTAGAGTCACCTAGGCTGGAGGGCAGGGGTGCAATCATAGCTCACTGTACCTTGAACTCCTGGGCTCTAGCAATCCTCCTGCATCAGCCTCCTGGGTAGCTGAAATTAGAGGGATGAACCACCATGCCCACCCAGACACCTTGTTTCATGTAACAATAAGAAAGAAGAAAATGGCCAATATTGAAAAACTCTACAAATAAACTGGACTCTCAAAGGCTATACCTTCATTGTAGGAGTAAATGAGAAATAAATTCACTCCACAAAAAAGAACAGCACAAGACTTACAGGTCTCACCTGCACTGGGTGAAGGGAAAACAAATATTCCCTGCAGAATTTGAACCCAAGTAGGTAAGACCACCAACTTGAGACAACTTTAAATAGAATTATCTGCAAATCCCCTCTAGAGAAACTTGATTTCAATCCATGTTAAATAAAATTGTAAGACACATTCCAATTTTAGAGGAAGCTAAAATGTGGGAAAATGTGCATCTTAAAATCAAGAAAGTAGTCAGTCATATCAGTGAAGACAGAAAAAATGTACAGAAATAGTTTAGAGTCAGCATTCCTTAGGGCAAGATTATAAAAATGGAGTCTTATTTATGAAAAAAGAACAGAACCTCAGTCCATCTGTTGTGTTCTCTTGGCCAATACTGTGTCCTTTCTCACATTGGTTCCTTAGACTCAGCTAATTGCAAAAGCAGAAAATGATAAAAAGCAGAAAGTTATGAAGGGAAACAGTGTAGAAACAGTAGAGATAGAATAATATTTTTTTTTCTTTTTCTTTTTCTTTTTTTTTTTTTTTTTGAGACTGACTCCTGGGTTCAAGCAATTTTCCTGCCTCAGCCTCTCAAGAAGCTGGGACTAATTTTTTATTTTTAGTAGAGATGCGGTTTCACTGTGTTAGCCAGGATGGTTTCGATCTCCTGACCTTGTGATCTGCCTGCCTCAGCCTTCCAAAGTGCTGGGATTACAGGCGTGAGCCATTGTGCCCAGCCTATTTTTTCTTTTTAGACAGATTCTCGCTCTCAACCACTGCTCATTGCAGCCTCAATCTCCCAGCCGAACTGCCTCAGCCTCCAGGGTTAGTTATTTGTATTTTTGTAGAGACAGGGTCTTGTTATGTTGCCCAAGATGATCTTGAGCTCTTGGACTCAAGCAGTCCTCCTGCCTCAGCCTCCCAAAGTGCTGGGACTACAGTGTGAACACCACACCTGACATAGAATTAAATTAGAATTAGACCCACTTAAGTCCAGATCTTTAACAGCTGTGTTATCTTGGGTCAGTTGCTTTAACTCTCAGGGCCTCTAGTCACATGACCTTCAGATAGGGTCAAGGCAACAATCTATCTTGCAGAATTGTAAGAATTAAGTATCACATGTATGAAACACCTAACACAGGGCTTGTCTTAGTTGTTTATCTTAGTTCACTTAGTGTTGCTATCAATATGTAAGATGCAGGGTAATTTATACATTAAAATGGCTTATTTGGCTATTGATTCTAATGGCTGGAAGGTTCAAAATTGGGCATCTGGTGACGGCCTCAAGCTGCTTCCACCCACTGGTGGAAGGTGAAGGGGAGCTGGCTGTGCAGAGATCACATGGCAAGAAAGGAAGCAAGACATGCAGCAGGGAGGTGCCAGGCTCTTTTTTTGAATCTGATTTTATTTTATTGTAAGTTCCAGGCTCTTTTTAACATCCAACTCTTCTGGGAACTCACTTACCCCTGAGGGAGGGAATTAATCCATTCATGAAGGATCCACCCCATGACCCAAACACCTCCCAATGGGCCCCACCTCCAACATTGGGGATCAAATTTCAACTGAGGTTTGGAGAGAGAGATATCTAAATCATAGCATTGCTCAACAATGATATTCAGCAATCATAGTTATTTTTATGATTACTATCTGGACCCCAAGCCTGGGTTTGCCGATTTCTACCTGTACAACTTTGGCAGATTACGTAACCTCTCTGAGTCTCAGTTTTGTGAACTGTAAGATGGAGATTGGAATAAAACCTACTTCCACGGGCTGGGAGAAGATAAAATGAGATGCTGTGTGTAAAGTGGCCGTGGGTAAGTTAAGGATGTGGATGCCAGCTGTTACCACTCTTGTAGAAGCAAAGCCAGGGGAAAGGGTGCCCCTGCTCTCGCTGCAGTCAGCATGGGAGAGGACACTGGGCCTTGGAAGCAGCCCCAGGGGGCGAGGAGGTGAGAGGAGCAGCCACCTGGAACCGGCAGTCACGGCTGTGGCCTGCTGCACAGGACACGCGTGAGGAAATCGCATGGAATCAGACTGCAGCAGAATAGATGGGCTCAGGCATGAAAGCCAATGAATGCCAGGGCTCTGGACTTTTCTACAACGAGATGGGAATTTTTCAAAGCCGTGATAGGCAGACTTTTCCCGGAAAGGACCTGATAGTAAATTGTTTAGGCTTTGTGGGCCAAGAGGCAAAAGGCTGTTACGTAGGTACTTTCATTAAAAGAGAAAAATTTCCCTTAACAGAAAGTGGACTTTTTGAAATACAGCTGGAACAGGCATTGTTGGGTATCAGATAGATATCTGACAATGACTATTAGGTAAGCCTAATGCAATTGGGTGGCTCTAGCTTAATTCTACCCCATCTCAATTGTCACCCCCTATACACCTCAGTGTAAGAATGGGTTAAAAAAATAAAGCAAAGAACCGAGGTAAATTGAGGAATTCTCATGGTGAAACCCTGTCTCCACTAAAGGTGCAAAAAAATTGGCTGGGTATGGTGGCATGCATCTGTAGTCCCAGTTACTCAGGAGGCTGAGGCAGGAGAATCACTGGAACCCAGGAGGTAGAAGTTGCAGTGAGCCAAGATCGTGCCATTGCACTCCAGCCTGGGCAACAGGGCCAGACTCTGTCTCAAAAAACAAACAAACAAACAAAAAAAAAAACTTAAGGAATTCTGAGATCTACAGTTTTTAGCAAAATCTCAGGATCTCAGGAGTTGGAAGTAAATGCCTCAGACTCCCTCACCACCTCTTCTTTTGTTCTCTATAAAGTCTTGGGAAAGCTGGTAATACAAAACAAAATGAAATGTTCTAATACAGCACGAGGGGTAGCACTCCAGATGCTGTCAAGTCACGGCAGCATTACTGTGATTTATGGTGTGCAGGCAGCAGAGAACAGCGCTGAGGGTGTCGTGCAGGCTCGTTCCCAACTACTCTGCAGTTACCATGGAAAGCAGCTGTGAACAACATGTAAACAAATGGGCATGATCTGTGTTCCACTAAAACTTTATTTATGGACATTGAAATTTGAATTTCACATCATTTTTACATGTCACAAAATATCATCCTTCTTTTGCTCTCCCCCATAACCATTTAAAAAAGGAAGAACGATTCTTAGCTTCAGGACCCGACACAGGCAGACAGTCGGCTGGCTGTATTAAAGGATGATTTTTTTTTTTTTTTTTTTTTAGATGGAGTCTCGCTTTGTCGTCCAGCCTGGAGTGCAGTGGCACGATCTCAGCTCACTGCAGGCTCTGCCTCCCAAGTTCAAGCAGTTCTCCTGCCTCAGCCTCCCAAATAGCTGGGAGTATAGGCGTTCACCACCACGCCAGGCTAATGTGTGCGTGTGCGTGTGTGTGTGTGTGTGTGTGTGTATTTTTAGTAGAGACAGGTTTCACCATGTTGGCCAGGCTGGTCTCGAAATCCTGACCTCAGGTGATCTGCCCACCTCGGCCTACAAAAGTGCTGGGATTACAGGTATAAGCCACCATGTCCAGCCCTAAGGATGATTTTATTTATTTATTTATTTTTATTTTTTATTGCATTTTAGGTTTGGGAGTACATGTGAAGAACATGCAAGATTGTTGCGTAAGTACACACATGGCAGCGTGATTTGCTGCCTTCCTCCCCTTCACCTATATCTGTCATTTCTCCCCATGCTATCTCTCCCCAACTCCCCACCCCACGTTGTCCCTTCCCTATTTCCCACCAACAGACCCCAGTGTATGATGCTCCCCTCCCTCCGTCCATGTGTTCTCATTGTTCAACACCCAGCTATGAGTGAGAACATGCGGTGTTTGATTTTCTGTTCTTGTGTCAGTTTGCTGAGAATGATGGTTTCCAGGTTTATCCATGTCCCTACAAAGGACACAAACTCATTGTTTTTTTATGGCTGCATAGTATTCCATGGTGTATATGTGCCACATTTTCCCTGTCCAGTCTATCGTCGATGGGCATTTGGGTTGGTTCCAGGTCTTTGCTATTGTAAACAGTGCTGCAATGAACATTCGTGTGCACGTGTCCTTGTAGTAGAACAATTTATAATCCTTTGGATATATACCCAGTAATGGGATTGCTGGGTCAAATGGAATTTCTATTTCTAGGTCCTTGAGGAATCGCCACACTGTCCTCAACAATGGTTGAACTAATTTACACTCCCACCAACAGTGCAAAAGTGTTCCTATTTCTCCACGTCCTCTCCAGCATCTGTTGTCTCCAGATTTTTTAATGATCGCCATTCTAACTGGTGTGAGATGGTATCTCAATGTAGTTTTGATTTGCATTTCTCTGATGACCAGTGATGATGAGCATTTTTTTCATATGTTTGTTGGCCTCAGGTATGTCTTCTTTTGCAAAGTGTCTGGATGATTTTAAATAGGCAATTCTATCAAGACGTTAGCAAATTGCATACCTAAAGCATCTCTTCGTCTTGCAGATCTCCTGGTGACATCATCTCTGCATAGAGCAGCAAAGATTCAGGGAAGCCATTTGGTCTCCTCTAATCCTCCCTTTCCTGGTGCAGTTTGCAGCATCTCACCCCGCCCTTCTATCTTGGCTGCTGTTTCAGACAGCAGTAGGGTGAAACTCAGAAATACTCTTAATCACTCTAAACCGAGGCAGTTCTGGGCTCCTGCCACCATTAAGAGAAAGCTTCTTTTTAGCTTCCTGGCTGTTGCCAGAACTTGAAGAGCTCAATTCAGTTGCTATAATTCACTTCTCTGGCACCTTCCAGCTATGCAGGTCTTTGCAGTAAAGGAATCTGTAAGCTCCCAGCCTCACGGAAAAGGACTTATTATACATTGTGCTTGAGGAGAGCGGTGTGTAAATATCGGAGGATAGAATACCATGTGGTAATGGCATGCCCACAATTAAAATCGGTTTTTATTTTGTAATTGGGTTACTTTGCATGTTAGAACAGGAGTTTTGAAATTAATAATGAAAACCACAGGTGCTGAGGTTCATAAGCTGATGCTGAAATGAGGACTAGGTGCTGGAGAAAAAGAGGGAGGAAACGGAGAAAGGAAACTGGAGCTCACAACTCCTTTCTTATTACAGAGACCCAGAAATGATCTGGAAGCTCAGTCCATTTTACAGAGCAGGAGACGAGCCCTGGGAGGCCAGTAGTTGCCCAATGTCCACAGTTAAGTAACAGCAGAGCAGAGGCTGGCACCTCAGCATCCCCTGGGCTGATAATTACGTGGCAGAAATATACTTCTCTCCTCCTGCTCTTATCCAACTGGCCAGAGCCACAGGGTTTATCTTCATTTACAATGACAACCTCATGTTTCTTCCCTTTAGAAAGTGGGCATTAGATCGAGAGCCCAGGATGGTCTGGAATCCATTTTTGTTCAATTCAACTGCATCCTTTTCACTCTCAACAGTATGTGGTTTGAATCATTCTACGGTCATCCTAGGGTTTGGCCTGCCAAACAGGGTGAAGAGGTGAAAGTGCGAGAGAGGACTGCTAGCCTCCGCCAGGCCTCAAGGACAAATACAAGCTAAGGTGTCTGGGATCTGCTTTAAATGGATTAATCTTTGAGAAACAGACAGGCTAGAAATGTTTACGTGGTGCTGAAAAACCAGGACCTAAGTCTCAAGAGAAGACTTGCTCCACACACTCTTGAATATGACTCCAAGCATCTTAATAGGCCCGCATTGGACTGCTTGAAACCCATGTTAATAATGCGCTGTTTTATTCTCCAAGCCATTGTCATAGGTATTGATCAAGTTTGAAGGGTCTCTTTTCCTCTGAACTCTGCAGTGGTTTTCCCTGTGCACACAAGGCTCAGTGCCTGTTTCCAGTTCAAGCAGCTCAGCAGCAGCCACAGGGCATGAGCAGGGCAACTTCAGCACATCTATACCCATCCCTCCAACAGCCTTGGGGAGCACAGCACCAATGCCAGCAGTGCCAATGCTTGCCCCTTGGAGGTATGGCTTTGAAATGGATTGTTCTTTGAGAAACAGAAAGGCTAGAAATGTCTACTTGACACTGAAAAACAGTAAGTCTCAAGAGAAGACTTACCCCACACACTCTTGAGTGTGACTCCAAGCATCTTAACATCTGATTAATAAAAGGAGGAACGAGGGGGAGAGACATCTTGTGACCAGATTTCCAAAAGTGTGGCTTGGGGATGGAGTGAGGATGGGGGTGGGTGAAACGCAGATTTCTGATCACCAGCTGAGATCCCATGGTCTTCAAGGTGGCATCCGTACAGAGAACCGCAGGTGATTCCAGCATACGCCACACGTTTGGGAGACTGACTTAGGAATATTTTTCAATATACTCTGACCATTCCTGTCTCTTCCTGCCTTCTCTACTGCTTTGTGGTTGCTTAATGGGCCTTCTTCCCAGAACTGAAGGTGAGATCCTTAAAGACAGGTTTTGTTTAATGGAAGAAAGAATCAATCAACCAAAGAAGGGCAAAAAGGAGCAAGGAAGGAAGGAATCGATCATGGGAGCATGGATCCTGAGAATTTCAAGCTGCTCTGGCCCAACAGCCTCCTGCCTCTCCTCCTTAGATGATGCAGGAGATTCACGTGCATCCTGGGTTTACGTGATCCGGAATCACCCGACATCCTCCCAATAGGTTCCAAGTCATGTCTCTCGGTGGCCTCGCCCTCAGCCTGCAGCCTTGTCCATATACTCCACAGTACCTTCAGATGTCTTTTTCCATGTGAGCCATGAAGTGGAAACTAGGAAACACCAAGATTATTCTGCCACAGACATATTTACTAGCCTTCTCTTTAACTGGTTGATGCTGGAGGACAGTGCTTTCAGTTAGCTTGCTATTGAGTGGGACAGGAAAGCAATGTAGTCATAAACTTGTGCCTTTTAAAAATCAAATCCAACAATCAGTACCAGCCTGATGGATGCAAGGCCAGCGGCTGCTCTGTGGCTTCTCTCCGGAAGGTACTTTGTGTCCCCAGGTGGCTGAAGGTCACAGCGTTTGTCTGTTCTCCAAACCTTCCATCTTAGGCACCTCTCCTCTCTTCCAGTTTCTTTCTTTCCTGGCTCTGTTTTCTGGATGCTCCAACTGTCAGCAATGAAAAGGACAAGAGTGGGGCAGGGGACCCAATGGGAAGAAGGAGCGTGGAGGAGGAGGAGAAGCGCTGGGGTGGCTGTTTCACCTTCAGCACTCACTCCAGGCTACTCCTATGGAAAGACACAGGAAGGCCATTCATTGCAGACTTTTCTCACCCTGGCAACCTGGACAGCTTGAGGACAGAACATGGAAGTGTTTTCTCCCTGACAGCATCATTTCAAGGCCTATTTGCCCGTTGAGGCTACCCACGTGTGACCCTAGAAGATGTATGTGGCTATATTTCACCTCAAACCTGAACCTCAGCAGCTGTGCCGTTTGGTTGCTCAGCCAAGGGGCAGCCGGTGGCCTTCTGCTGTTACCCACGAAGGGCCTGCTGGGAGCCCGTGAAGATTTACTGGTGGTGATGCCTCTGACACTTCTTCTTCCAGAGTGAGAACAACAGCAGGTAAGGCAGCCATGCCCGGCCTGTCACTTTCCTCGGGGAAACAAAAGGGAAGCCATATGCTGACTTTTTGTCTACAGAAGTAGCACAGTCAGAGCATATGTCCAGGAGCTGCAGAGACTCTGTACGCTTAGCATAGCCTTTGTCCAAACACCTTTTCAAGAATAAAAAGCCTTCATTAATGCAATGCACTCCCTCACACCCCCAGACGCCATCCAGCTCCTTGATGACTTCATCAGCCAGTTTCTTTGTTGTCTAGAGAAGGTTGTGGGCCTTTCTGTCTATCTTCCAGATAGTGGAGGCCAGATGGGCAATAGACTAAGAATATGGGCCAGCACCGCAGTGGTTTTAAGTTAGCCACACAAAATAGAATTTTCTGCCTGAACATAGTGGCTCACGCCTGTAATCCTAGCACTTTGGGAGACCGAGGTGGGAAAATTGCTTGAGCTCAGGAGTTTGAGATCAGCCTGGGCAACAAAGTGAGGCCTCCATCGTTACAAAAAAAGAAAAAGGAAAAAAGTTAGCTGGGCATGGCGGCACACACTTGTGATTCCAGCTACTCAGGAGGCTGAGGCGGGAGGATCACTTGAGCCTAGGAGTTGGGGTTGTAGTGAGCCACGATTGCACCACCACACTCCAGCCTGTGAAACAGAGCGAGATACTGTCTCAAAAGAATAAAAAAATAAAAATTTGCTGCTGGAGTGATGAATATTGCAGTGGAAAGCGATGACATTGCCCAAGGTCGAGTCTCTGCATGAGAATGGAGCTGCATCTATAGGATGAGGGTCTCGCTCACTTGTATGTGGATGTGGACAGGCAGGTTGACTCATTCTCAGGTTGTTTTTAAAGGCCTGTGGCTTTAGGGGGACAAAGACAAGAAGAAGGAAAAGTGCCCGAATTTAACAGTGTGTGGTACAAGTTTGGGTGAGTTTTCTCTTTCTTCCTACAGGATAGATTTTCCAATATTCCTATAGGATAGATTTTCCAGTCTTCTATGGCAAGCTTTTGTTACCATTATAATCAGAAAGAAGATGACACAGTGTCCCAACACTGGATATACTATGGTCTACACCATGCAAATGAATGAACTCAGTGTCAGATGCCTAGTCAAAGGGAGGGGAGAACAGACATGGTGGAGTCATTCCCGCAAATCAAGCAGTTGGAATTCATGAAGAAACTGTCTTCCACAGCATCAGAGCACCTTCCCCCAGGAGCATGCCTGAACCCGCCTGGCCCTGGAGGTAAAGTTTAGAAGAAAAGATTGGTTAGGAACCAATCAGCCACATGGAGACACCAGTTAAAGGCAGGTTTCCAGAAACCTCTTCAGTAGCTCAGGAACCTCAATTTTATTGACCATTAACCATGCGGTCTTGGATAAACGGTCAGGGAGCAACATTTGAAGAGGAGGAAATGGAGATAAATGGGCTCCCTCTGGCCCATCTGATTCTGTGCCTCTGACCCAGAAAACTCGTCATTGTCAGCTCTTCTCTTGGGGCTTGCCCCAGCCTGGGTTAGGAAATGATTTCTGCAAACTGTGAATGCCTTGAGCACAAATTTGCTGGGATATGGGGTTTGGGGAAGAAGGAAGGGTAGAGGATGTGTGTTCAGACCTTTCTAGGTAAATATATTAAATCATGTATGCTTAAAATAGAAAGCTAATGAGAACGTTCCCCCTTGCCAGCTTTCAGCATTGATCTTTAAGGGCATACACTAAACAAGGAATATCCAGGTCTTCTTTAGGGCAGCCAGTATTGTTACCAGGGCAGCCCTGATGAAGTCACTGGGAAAGTTCCTTTGTCTGTTTTCTTTTAGTCCCTTTATCTACAGGCATAGCTGCTTAATAAAACCAGAAGCTCTGGGATGGCACCAGAGCTTACTGACCCCTGACCAGAGAGTAGAGCAAGATTAAGACCCCATAAAACCAGCACAAACTGGAATAGACGACCCTTAGTTGCCTTCAGATCATTAACATATCATTAAAATACTAAAATTTCCTCCCCTAAAAGAAAATCTCCACCATTTTGTGTATAGGTGATATATGAAGGTATATGTTTATGAATTAGGCATATCTGGAGTCCCGCCCTGCACCTTGTCCTTAAAACCCCATGCCTTCTGTTGTTTGGGAAGAAGCTACATTTTGAGTGTGAGCCACCTTCTCCATGCCTTGGCTAGTGAATAAAGCCTGATTGCCTTTCTCAGCTGGATGTTCTTTCTTTTGGCTGACACAGAGTAGGGAAAGAACTCAGTTTATTGGTGACAATATGGTAGGTCTTTATTGGTTCCAGCCTTCTGCTAAGGGCTTTGTTTTGCAAACTGAATATTCCAGCCTCTCTTGCAACTGAGGTTTCCTCTGTGACAGTGAATGGCCCCCGAAGGCACTCATGCAGCCTTGAATTAGGAACTCAGTTAAGTGGAAAGGGAAGCAGGGCTCACAGAAGGCTTTGTAACCAACAGGTTTGATGTTAGCTTTTGATCCCTGGATCACAGCTGGGTCAACGTGTTCCTGGGACCAGCATTTGCAATGGCTTCTTCCTGGTCCTTGGAGTGTGGCTAAGGAGTAGGATCCCGCAGTCCTGCAATGGTCAGTGGCTGGCTGATTCCCAGATTTCTGGAGTTCCTGGTCACCACACCACTGGGAAAACTAATCTGCCTCTCTTCCTCTAGAAAGCTCAGAAAATAAAATAGTTTTCCTGGGAGCAAAGTGGGGTTAGGAAGGCTTTGAGATATATATTTAACCCACTCAATCCCGATGTTTCCTTGTAGTGCATTTGGCCAATGAAAAGGCCTTGTCAGCAGCTGATCTGAATATACCGTGAACATGGATAAATATTAATACCAAACTAGTGCAGAGAGACACATGGCTCTTAAATGAATGGAGATTTCTCTAGTTGGAATGTAACGGGCCTTGCTTTCAAAACAGACTCCTCTCCCACGCACCTGTGAGTCCCTCCCAGGGACTCTTCCTAGATGTCATTTATTCATCCAGATGCTCCCAAGGCAGAAATGCCAGGCACACGGGGAAAGCGTTGTTAGATCAAGTTTAGCCTAAAGCTGCCTCCTTACATTTTTAAGTTTAACCTGAAGGTTTCTCTGTACATAGTGAACTGTAACCTAACTGGATGTACACACAGACTATAACCTTTGTGCCCATCACCAAGTTTCAGCCAATCACAGGTGGCCAAGTGTTTGAATCATGTTCAAATAAGGCAAATGAAGAGCTGTAACCCCTTCTGCTGTTTCTGTACCTCACTTCCATTTTCTGTTTGCTACTTTTCTTTCTCTGTCCATAAATCTTCTTTCGCCATGTGGCTGGGCCAGAGCCTCTCTGAACCTATTCTTGTTCAGGGGCTGCCTGATTTGTGGTTTGTTCTTTGCTCAGTGAAATTCTGTTAAACATCTGTGTAAGGTTTTTCTTTTAACAGCTTTAACAGTATCGTAACTCTCTGATGCCACCAGACACTCATTCATTGCATTCTGCCAGTTGTCAGCCTTCAGAGCAGAAGGATGTCGTGGACTTGCCCATGTGCCGAGGCTGAGGTGGGCCCCGTGCCCCCTGGCCCTTCAGATGGCCAGCATGCCTCCCCTTACACAGCATTCAACATACTATGGGATCTCTTGATCAGCTGAGGCACATTGCTTCCCTCAGTTTTCTAATAAAAAAAAGAAATGAACTAACCAAAAAACAGCGAAACACAAGTCCAGAGTGAAATACCTTTGGCCAAGGTCACACAGCAAGGTAGATTCAGAATCTGTCAGCTCTCTAGCGGCTCCCACTTCCTGCAGGATAAAGTTGAATTGCTTAACTTGTGTGCAAAGCCCATCATGATCCGACCATCCGGCTTCAACCCCGCCTCACTGGCCCCCTCTGTGGGCTCCAGCCTTGCTGGAGTCACTGATGTCTGAGACTCACTGTGCCCATTCTCAGCCAGACGCTTGACTCATGCCGTTACCTATGCTGCATCATCCTCCTCCCACCTCCAACTCCACCACCTTCCTACGCCTCCTCATGACTCATGCCACTCAGCCTTCAGGTCCCAGCACCTCGTTGCTTCCATTAGTCAGTCCATCCACAGGCATTCTGCTAGGCTTATTTTGCCTGCATGGTCCCAGGTGAAGGGAAGGCAGCAGTGAATGAGCAGACCTGCCCCTCACCACAAGAGCTCCCAGCTCAGTAGGAGATGCAGCTAAATGGTCAGTGCTGAGATGCTGTGACAGACAATGTGACAGAATAAGAACAGGGTGTGTACAAGTCAGGGCTCTCCAGGAAACAACCAACCAGATGTGTGTGTGCATATAAAGCAATTCATTATTAGGAATTGGTTCACATAATTATAAAGGTGGGCAGGTTCCAAGATCTGCAGAGGGAGTCTGCAAGCTGGAGACCCAGGAAGAGCAGTTCCAGTGTGAAGGCAGGAAAGAAGCTGATGTCCCAGTTTGAAAGCAGCCAGGCAAGAGGACTTTTACTCACAGGAGGGTCAGCCTTGTGTTCTCTTCAGGCCTTCAGCTGATTGGACGAGGCCTACCTGCATTGGAGAGGGCAATCAGCTGTCCTCAGTCTCCTAACTTAGATGTTAAACTCACCCAAAATCATCCTCAGAGAAACACCTAGAATAATGACCAAATATCTGGGCATCCCATGACCCACTCAAGTTAACATAATGTTAACCATCACATGGTGCTGGGGGGACACACAGCTAGAACTCCAGCTCTGGAAATGCTTCCATGATATCCCTGCCTCCACAAGACTCCATCCACTGTCTTTTCCCTGTTTCCATAGCCTTATCACAGGCCATATTATATCACTTCATATCACATCACATCATCATGCCATATCATATCATATCATCCTATCATATATCATCATATACCATTTTATCATATATCATACTATATCATACAATATCATATCATCATATATCATCATACTATATCATATCATATATATCATATTATATCATCATACTATACCCTCATATTGCATATCAACATTCTCTACCATTTCATCATATCTCATACTATATTATACCACATCATATATCATTATGCCATATCATATCATATATCATATATCATCATATGTCATCATACCATATTGTAGCATACATCATATCATCATATATCATCATATGTCATCATATATCATCATATCATATCATCACATATCATTATACCATACCATTTCATCATATATCATACTATGTCATACCATATATCATCCTATATCATATCATCAGACATAATCATACCATATCATATCATCATACCATACCATATCATCATATACCATCATACCATGTCATATCATATCACACATCATTTCACTATATGTAATCATATGTCATCATATATCATCATGCCATATCATCATATTGTATCATATATCATCATACCACAGCACTTTATTATATATTATACTATATCATACCTTGTATCATATATCATATTATATCATCATACCATATCATATCATATATCATCATTCCATACCATTTTATCATATATCATACTATATCATAGCACATCATATCATCATACCATATCATAGCATCACATATCATCATACGTCATTATACCACATCATATCATATATCATTCCATACCCTTTAATAATACATCATACTATAATATACCATGTATCACACCATATTATATCATCGTATATCATACCATATCATATCATCATATATCATTATACCAGATCATATTATATGTCATATTACATTGTCATATATTATCTTATCATATCATCCCAGCTGGCTTGTCTGTCTCTCCCACTGGACTGTAAACTCCTTGATGTCTTTGTAGATAAACCAACCCTGGAATCAGACCAACTCTGATTCCAAAACCTAAAGACCTTACTCTGGAATCAGACCAACTGGCTAACATCCTGGTTCTCTTGCTCTTAGCTGTATACTTAAGGAACTTACTTTATGACCTGGAGCCTCAGTTTCCTTCTCTGTGAAAAGGGATAGTAGCAATACTAGTACCCACCAGCCTCACTAGAATGTTGTGGAAATTAAATGAAGTAATGTATATGAAGCACTTAGCGCTGGGCAGCCACCTCGTAGGTCCTCAGGAAATAGAAGCAATTGCTCTCATTCCCCGCTAAACTCCAGCCTCAGCACACCTCCCTATGTAACAGAATCTGGATTATATGCCCACAGCACTACCCCATCCTGCCAATAACTGGATGTGTCTGTACCCAATAGAGACTCAGCACTTCATCCTTCCAGAACTCTGCTAGCACTGCACAGTTCCCTACAGATAGGCTCAGGGAGAACAGAAAGTGTCTGATCATGTCTGCAGGAAGAGGGTGACAAGATGGCCAGGCATTTGTGGAAAGCTGGCAGGGTGCTTAGAGCAGCTGGCCCAAGAACTGTTCTCAGCAGGGGCAGAACCAGTCATCTTTAGTGACACGCGCCATCTGGCTTGATCTTTAGTTAACTACAAGACTGACTTCAATCAGGCAATTGATTTCTGGCCAATCTCTTTCAAAAGAAGGAGACCTCAGGACAACTCATAGTCAAGCATTTGATCTCACTTCAAGGAGAAACATTGCAGAATGGATCCACAGTGGACAACTCCATCTCTTCCTATCATTAAGGATTTTTCTATCTTTCTGAGAACTTTGGTGTTGTCCACATGGAAGGGTTTTATTGTTCTCCCATGTTCCTCCACTGGAGGCCATGGCACAGACAGCCCCTGCCTTTCACTAGCCACTAGCCTCTGTGTATCTCAGTTAACTGCACCTACTTGATGGAGACAGTTGCCTCCCAGATTTCAGGGTGATATCTCATGAAATGATGTTCCATCCAGTGGAGCTGCGGGTGAAGACGTGTGGGCAAGCATGCGGCATTCCGTTAAGTGCTGAGCCAGAGCACTGCACCGAGGGACACAGCCTGAGGTCCTTACATAACCCAAAGTCAGTTTTACACGGAAACACATGTAAAGAAGGGAAATAACTTCTCAGAGCATGTAAATCAACAACCATGTAATAATGCTTTTTAAAAATTATGTTGACACTATCTCTGCTATTTCACTGAGCCTCCTCTCCTCTGCAGGCAATAGCATAGTGTGTGTCCTGGTGCTGGCCTTCCTCATAATAAAATAGTTTTTTATTTCTAACTTTATTTCCAACCCATATTTCCCCACTAGCATCACCAACTAAATGAGGGCTTACTGTAAGATATAAAAAAGATGTTGAGGCCAGGCATGGTGGCTCACACCTGTAATCCTAGCACTTTTGGAGGCCAAGGCGGGTGGATCACCTGAGGTCAGGAGTTCAAGACCAGCCTAGCTAACATGGCAAAACCCCCATCTCTACTAAAATACAAAAATTAGCAGGACATGATGGTGTGTGCCTGTAATCCCAGCTACTTGGGAGCTGAGACAGGAGAATCACTTGAACCCCAGAGGCAGTGGTTGCAGTGAGCTGAGATTGTGCCACTGCACTCCAGCCTGGGTGGCTAAGACTCTGTCTAAAGAAAAAACAAGGTGTTAAAATATAACAATTGAGAGATCCAAGATGGCTGATCACTAGCAGCTTGGGATTGCAGCTCCCACTGATGCCACACTTTCAGATCAATTTTTCTTGCTCACGCACCAGAAGATTTCCAGCGGAGGAGCCCCACGATCACCAGCGCGACTCCTGTGGCCGGCGAGGCGGTTCTGCCACTGCCTTGGTGCGGTGGTTCTCGGTGCAGAGTCAGAAAAGCACCATCAATCTTAACGCCGCTGTTTTGGCCGGTGCAGCAGGTTGCTCAGATTTTAGCGCCGGGAATCAACAAGTTGGATGTCCACTCAGAAACCCAACTATAAAGACGGTAATTATAAAGACCACAGATGGATAAATCTATAACGAAGGGAAGAAACCAGCCTAAAAAGGCTGAGAATACCCAAAATCAGAATGCTTCTCCCTCTATGGGGGATCACAGTTCCTCATCAGCAACAGAACAAGGCCTGATGGAGAAAGACTGTGTTCCATTAGCAGAAGCTGGCTTTAAAAAGTGGATGATAAGAAACTTCTGGGAATTAAAAGAACTTGTTCTAACCCAATGCAAAGAAACTAAGAACTTTGAAAAAAGGTTTGACGAAATGTTAACAATAACACACAATTTAGAGAGGAATATAAGTGAATTAATGGAGTTGAAAAACACAACACAAGAACTTCACGAACTATGGACAAGTTTTAACAGCCGAATTGATCAAGCAGAAAAGATATCAGAGGTCAAAGACCAACTTAATGAAATAAAACAAAAAGACAAGATTAGAGAAAAAAGGATAAAAAAGAACGAGCAAAGTCTCCAAGAAATATGGGACTATGTGAAAAGACCTAATCTATGTTTGATAGGTGTACCTGAATTTGACAAAGAGAATCAATCCAAGCTGGAAAATACGCTTCAGGATATTATTCAGGGAAACTTTCCCAACCTAGCAAGGCAGGATAATATTCAACTCCAGGTAATACAGAGAACACCACAAAGATATTCCTCAAGAAGAACAACCTCAAGGCACATAATCGCCAGATTCACCAGGGTTGAAATGAAAGAGAAAATACTGAGGGCAGCCAGAGAGAAAGGTCAGGTTACCCATAAAGGGAAGCCTATCAGACTCACAGCAGATCTCTCAGCAGAAACCCTACAAGACAGAAGAGAGTGGGGCCAATATTCAACATCCTTAAAGAAAAGAACTTTCAACCCAGAATTTTACATCCAGCCAAACTAAGCTTCATAAGTGAAGGAAAAATAAAATCTTTTGTGAACATGCAAGCACTCAGAGATTTCGTCACCACCAGGCCTGCTTTACAAGAGCTTCTGAAAGAACCACTACAAATAGAAAGGAACAACCAATATCAGCCTTTCTAAAAAAAATACCAAAAAATAAAGAACACCAACATAATTAAGAACTTGCATCAACTAATGGGCAAAACAGCCAGCTAACATTAAACGGCAGTATCAAACTCACATATATTGTTATTAATTCTAAATTTAAATCGACTAAATCCCCCAATCCAAAGACACAGGCAGGCAAAAAAAGCCAAGACCCATTGGTATGCTACATCCAGATCCATCTCACATGCAAGCATACACAAAGATTCAAAATAAAGGGATGGAGAAAAATTTACCAACCAAATGGAGAGCAAAAATAAATAAATAAATAGAAAGGAGGAGTTGCAAGTTTTGCTGATAAAATAGGCATTAAAGCAACAAAGATCAAAAGAAGCAAAGAAAGATATTACATAATAACAGGATCAATGTAACAAGAAGAGCTAAAGATCCTGGATATATACGCACCCAATACAGAAATACCCTGATATATAAGACTTATCAAGAGAGTTGGACTCCCACACAATAATAATGGGAGACTTCAACATCAACATCAGACAGATCACTGAGACAGAAAGTTAACATCGATATCCAAGACTTGAACTCAAATTCAGAATAAGTAGGCTTAATTAACATTTATAGAACTCTCCACTTTAAATATACAAAATATACACTCTTATCAGTACCATATCACACCTATTTATAGGTTTAAATGAAATATTGGTTGGCTGCTTGTTAATTATTTTCTTCCCTCATTTTAAAAAAAAAATTTTTTTATGTCTCTATTATTAAACACAATTAAGGCATACCCATTTTTAGACTGCATTCTACCCCGGGCAATAAGGCAACACCCCTGTTCTCTCTCCCTCTTCCTCTTCCTCTTTCTTCCTCTCCTTCATTCTCTTTTTTTCTTTTTCCTTTTTTTTTTTTATTGTTTCT
>NW_016107321.1:14526238-14537581 GCF_001604975.1 Cebus imitator
CAAGAATTACCAAAATGTGGCATAGAGACAAAAAGTGAACTCATGCTGTTGAAAAAATAGTGCCCATAAACTTACTCAACAAAAGGATGCCACAAAGCTTCAATTTGTTTTTTTTAATGCAAAACACAATATAAAAAATATATATGTATATATAACAATAGTAAATGTTAAAATAACAGCGCATGGCCCTCAACATCAGTCGGCCAGAATTCCACTGCACATAAATACCTTGAAACCAGGTATTTATTCATCAGGTAAAGGGCATTACTTTGGGGTCAAGATATAAGCACAGTTTACAGTTCACTGGACCCAGTATGAAAGCACGGTGTTATAGGTCGAACTGGGTACCCCCAAAAGATGTTAAGTTCTAACCCCCAGCACCTGTGAATACAGTCTTATTTGGACATAGTATCTTTACAGATGAGCAAGATAAGATGAAGTCATTAGGAAGACCCTAATCCAATATGACTGGCATCCTTATAAGATGGAGAAATTTGGACACAGAGACAGATACTCATAGAGGGAAGATGATGTGAAGACATGGGAAGAAGACAGCCGTCTACAAGCCAAGGAACGCCTGAGGCTAGGAGCTCAGATAGTTCCTCAGAGAGCTCCGAAGGAATGAAACCTGCCAACATCTCAATATTTCGCTCTGGCCTGCTGGACTAGGAGACAATACATTTCTGTTGCAAAGGCACCCAGTTTTTGGTACTTCGTTTACAACAGCCTGCAAACTAATACACTAGGCTTCTCATGATTGTTTTAATTCGGAGGGATTCTTTCCCAGAAGGTAGACTCTTTTAATTATTTATCAATCTACTTCCAATGTGTACAGTTAGTCCTGGTAACCCAGGAATCTGGAAAATATCTAGGGAAGAAGAATCTCTGAAGCTTGGATTTCCTATAAGTGAAGAATGTAGGACTCAAAGCAGAAGCACTTAGGGCACATGTGTACGTAATAATAGGAATAATAGCTTACATTTATTGGGTATTTTTATGCGCCGGGCACTCAGTGAGTTAAGTGCCTCACACAAACCAACTCATTCAATTTACACAACTCCCTATGTAGATACGACAATCATCTCCATTTTTCAAATGAAGGAAATGGAGCGCAGAGAGGGTTAGGTACACACCTAAGGTGGCACAGCTGGAAAATGGAGAGGCTAAACTTGGAACCAGACAGTCAGCTCCAGAGCACATCTCTTATGGCTGGTAAGACTTGGCAGCCACCGGTTTTACGAGTTATGGTTAATTCCATGATGAGCATCTGTGAGATAGTAAGGTGCGCTTACACACATGCCTTGGACACAAGGTTACTGATGACCTACCATGGCCAGGCATTGTGCTGGGGGCTGGGATCCAAGGCTGCATGTGATGCAGAAACACCTTCAAGGGACCCACTGTCAGTGAAATACAGAGCATTGCAGAAATTCTTGGTTTCACTTTTATCCCTCTACATGTTCATTCTTAGTCCTGCCAGCCACAAAATTGAGACTTTTTTTTTTTTGAGACAGAGTCTTGCTCAGTTGCCTAGGCTGGAGTCCAATGGCACAGTCTCGGCTCACCGCAACCTCCACCTCTCAGGTTCAAGAAATTCTCCAGCCTCAGCCTCCTGAGTAGCTGGAATTACAGGCACCCACCATCATGCCCAGATAGTTTTTGTATTTTTGTAGAGACAGGGTCTCACCATGTTGGCCAGGCTGGTCTTGAGCTCCTGACCTCAGGTGATCTGCCCACCTCAGCCTCCCAAATTGCTCGGATTACAGGTGTGAGCCACTGCACCTGGCAAAAATTGAGACTTTTACTATGAGAATTTCTATGATATAGTTGTGGTGATTAGCTTTATGTATCAACTTGGCTAGGCTATAGTATCCAATTATTTAATCAAACACTAATCTAGGTATTGCTGAGAAAGTACTTTGTATATATAGTTAACATCTATAATCAGTCGACTTTAAAAAAATGAGATTAATCTCAATAATGTTGGTGGGTAGGTCTCATCCAAACAGTTGAAGGTCTTAAAAGCAAAAACTAAAGTTTCCTGCAGAAGAGAAATTCTGCATCAAAACAGCATCATGAACTCTTACGTGAATTTCCAGCCTCCAAACCTGGTCTACAGATTTTGGACTTTTCAGCCCCCACACTCACTTGAGCTGATTGCTTAAAATAATATGTTTTTATAAATACATGCATTTGTGCCTATACAAATGTGTGTGTGTGTGTGTGTGTCTGTGCCCTATTGATTCTGTTTCTCTGGAGAACCCCAACCAATACAGCAAATAGTCTAGTTTAAAAAATCACAGGATTAAGTAATTTCTAAGATTTGGGCCTGAGTCTCACATTCATCACATAACAGCTCTGGGCCCTTCAGAAATTTCAGGAAGGCCTAAAAGTGTCTTCAGGCTTTAAATTCTTCATCTATAAGGGGACAATAAGATGTTGTAAAATAACAATACTTGCCTCACCTGCTTCACAGAGTTGGTGCAAATATCATATCAAATGACTTTTTAAAAATTAAAACAATGAAATGCCACACTAATGTCATTTATCAAATGCCAAGGATGTATTTTTTACAGATGATAGCCAACGATTTCTCTTTCAGAGTTTGCAAAATTGGCCTCCAAGTGGAATAGTAAAATAAGGAGCTCATCTCCAGGTGGACTAAATGCAGACCACACTCAGCTTGTGAATGCTGTGGGTCAGCTCAGGAGGTAGTCACTTTACTGCCACTGCCTGGGCTGTCCTTACCCTGCCATGCAGAGGACTAAGGAAGACAGTTACAGGGGCTCTTTCCTGTTAGCTCACTGCTGGCATGGATGCATAAGGAAAGCAGGTATTTTCCATTTGTCCTGCAATGTCTTTAGGAGGGGAACGGCCTGAGTCAGCGTGGCTACTCCCCAGTCCTGTGGTGGAACTGCGTTCAGGACCGTGGCTACACAGCATGTGTGTCCAGGGCTATTTCTTCCCAGCAGCTGAGCAGCCACTAAGTGATTTGAGAGGCAAGGAGGGAACCACCTGGACCTACCACACAGCCTGAAACAAGCCTCCAGAGATGTGCATGCTGTTTGCTGAGGTAGGCACAGTGTCATCTGGGAGAAGTGGCACCCAACTGGTGCCTCCTCACAGAGGGGCAGATGTGGGGAAAGTCAGAGACAGATCCAGAGCGCAGAATGCCAGTGGAGCCAGCAGAGTGTGTGCCTGTGAGTGTGGCATCCCGTGCACGCGGCATCCCGTTCACACAGAAGCCTGTGCACAAAACATCCTGTGCATACCCCAACCTGTGCATGCAGCATCCTGTGTGTGCCCCATCCTGCACATACGGCATCCTGTGCAAGTGGTATCCTATGCATGCCCCATACTGTGTATACATGCAGGGGTGCAGGATTAAAGGGGTGGGTGTAAGTCAGTTGTGCTAAATTGTCAGGCAGCAAGCAGCCCACTTTGTTGTGCCTGGGACTTGCTCTAGTTATCTCCTTGTCTATACGACCCTTAGGCCCACATTGCTGATTTTGCCAAGTTCCTCTGGCTGCCTGGTGATGACTTTCCTGTTTGCTCCCACCTCATGCACTACAGGGAGCTCAGCAGCCATTGTTTGTCAGAAGTCTTTGTGGTAGCAGCCTCCAGTCCGCCCCATCTCCTTAGTGAAACCAATGACACCACACCTGTAGGGCCACGGGGCCATGTCACATTTCCCTGGTCTTCCAGGATACCAGGATTTATTCAAGCCAACGACTTGATTATGAGAACAAGGGGCTTTCTTCTCTAATCCAAACAGAGCCAATGCATTCCTCTCCTGTTATTCTAACTAAAACATTGTCCAATGTGAGCGGCATGAGCTTGTTGAAGGGCCCGCTGCCAATAACCTGGGTTATTTCATTTTTTGAAAGTGTCTGACTATATATATTTTTCTTACAAATATTGATGCTTTATTCAAGGCTTTGTCAACATGTTCTTGGTTTTTCAGGACTGCCTCCATTGCCCACACTTTTTCTACCCTGGATAATCATAAAAACCAGAAGCCTTAATTAGCATCTCCCAAAAGTATGCCCAGGAATTCCAGCATGCTCTGGCTATGTGTTCAGTGAGAGCTGCCTATCACGTCTGTCTTGATAACGGCATCTGTTCTAGAGCTGAAACTCCTGGAGGCAGCATAGTTCCCACACTGGACAGCCTGGCAAGGCCACACAGGTTTCTGGAAGCGGTGATGAGCTCATTGTAGAAGGGTTTTATATGGAGAGAGTGACTCTGGCACGGAGCTTCTCAAACACAATCAATACAAATCTGAGTTCAAGCAAGAAGTGCTTGTAGTATAAATAAATGGTGCAACGTGCAAACTGCATGTCAGAAAAAGGCAGAGTGAGAGTGGTGGAAAGGTGTCAGACAACCAGGGAGAAGAGGGAAGGGACAGACTTTGCAGCTGTATAATCACCTGGGAGCATTTGCCAATATCTAGTCAATGTAGAGACACAGAGCATCTCACCTCAGCAATTCCCAGAGCAGGGTGGGCACGCTGTGCTGGCCCAGTTCAGCCAGCAGGCTGTCTTTGTATAGTGCTAGAGTTAAGAATGATTTTTAATATTTTACAGGGCTGTGAAGAAGGAGGGTGTGGAAGGGGTGACAGAGCCCAGATGTGAGCCACAAAGCTTAAAATATTTACGATCTGACCTTCTGCAGAAAGTATTTGCTGTGGAATTTCCTAAACTTGCAAGGTCATCTTAAGACTCACCTGTGGACACTGAATGGCTCGTGGGTGGTGGATCTACTATAGAGTAGGCTCAGGGATCTGTGTTTTTAACAACGCCCCCACCTGGGGGTCCTAGGGTTAGGTAAGTTTGGGAAGTACTGCCAGAAGGCAAATTCTCACTGCTGTGGACGCGAGGTATCTCGGAGGTCCATCCTATCAGGAGAAGCCAACACATCCATCTGGGAGGGATTAGGCCTCTCCTTTAGAATAGAGTGGGTGGTCACAGTGCTTAACAAGGAAGACTCACATGTAAAAAGCAAGGTGCAGGTAGGCACAAAATGTATGATACTATTTTATGAAGTTTCAAATGCACAGGCATGGACCCTACAGAAGGAATAAAAACAAAAAAGAGATGCATGGTGAGGATTCATGTCAACTTCAGGTTAGTAGTTACCTCTATGGAGAGAGAGGAAAGGGTCAGGGACAGGTACCAAGGGGCTTCTGTCTCATCTAAAATGTTTCCTTTCTTTCCTTCCTTCCTTTCTTTCTCTTTCTTTCTTTCTTTCTTTCTTTCTTTCTTTCTTTCTTTCTTTCTTTCTTTCTTTCTTTCTTTCTTTCTTTCCATCTTTCTTTCTTTCCTTCTTTTCTTCTTCCTTTCTCTNTTTTTGGTGAAATGTGTGGTTCAAGTCTTTTGGTTATTAAAAACTTTTTGGTAAGATATACATAACATAAAATTTAATATCTTAACTTTTTTCTGTTTGACAGAGTCTCCCTCTATCACCCAGGCTGGAGTGCAGTGGTGTGATCTCGGCTCACTGCAACCTCCACCTCCCAGGTTCAAGCAATTCTCCTGCCTCAGCCCCCTGAGTAGCTGGGATTATAGGCATGCACCACCACGCCTGGCTAATTTTTGTATTTTTAGTGGAGATGGGATTTCACCATATTGGCCAGAATGGTCTAGAACTCCTGACCTCATGATCCACCCACCTCAGCCTCCCAAAGTGCTAGGACTACAGGCATAAGCCACTGCGCCTAGCCTAATGTTTCATTTCTTAAGTGAAATGTCAAGTAGAGAGAGAGAGAAATAGAGTTATCTTTCAATATTATTCCCTAGATTTTTCTGTACACCAAAAATATTTTATTATAATGTATTTTTTAAATTACTGCTTGCCAGGTACAGTGGGTCACACCTGTAGTCCTAGCACTTTGAGAAACTGAGGCAGAAGGACTGCTGGAGCCTAGGAGTTTGAGATCAGCCTGGGTAACAGAGCCAGACCCAATCTCTACAAAGACATTTTTTAAATTAGCCGGGTGTGACAATGTGCACGTGTAGTCCCAGCTACTCAGGAGGCTAAAGGGGGCAAATTGCCTGAGCTCAGGAGTTTGAGGCTACAGAGAGCCTGCAAAAGAGCAAGACTCTATCTCAAAAAAAAAAAAAAAATTACTGAGTAATTTATAGCTCTTAATTGCAAGAAGCTGAAGTCTTTTAGGGGTAATAAGAAGAAGCTCCATATTTTCTGGTGTCTTTTTTTCCCCCCAAGATGGAGTTTGGCTCTGTCACCCAGGCTGGAGTGCAGTGGTGGAGTGCAGTGGCATGATCTCAGCTCATTGCAACTTCTGCCTCCCGGATTCAAGCAATTCTCCTGCCTCAGCCCCCTGAGTAGCTGGGATTACAGGTGCCCACTAGTGTGCCCAGCTAATTTTTGAATTTTTAGTAGAGACGGGGTTCACCATGTTGGCCAGGCTGGTCTCAAACTCCTGACCTCGTGATCTGCACACCTCAGCCTCTCAAAATGCTGGGATTATAGGCGTGAGCCACCACATCCAGCCTTCTGGTGTCTTTTTAAATAATTGATGTATAAAGTGATGAAGAATTTTAAAAAGATCAACTGACTTTTGCTAATTGATTTGGAGGAAGGGTCAGCAGGGGAGAAGCCTCCTCTATCTCTTCTGCAAGATGTCCTCTTATATTATAGGAGGTAACATCACTTCCATAAGGTTCTGGAAGACCAGGAAGTGCCAGCCAGAATCACTATGGACAGGTGGAGGCAGATTTGGGGGAAAGGTAGAATTCCAGTGGGTGGTGAGAAGCAGGCAGTGGTGCTTTAAAAGAGAGCAGGCTCTGCTCCTAGTAGCAATCTCAACAACAAAGACACATCGAGAAAGGAAAAAAATATGCACCCTGAGACAGCATGGGAAGAAACAGGAGAGCGGGTGCTTCCAGACAAAATTGAGCAGATTACAACTACCACAGAATGACAAGACCTGCAAATAAAGCCTCGGGGCCAGGAGCAAGGATTCTGCTAATTGGAGTCCAGAATGTAAGAGGTGAACACAGCACACAGCCCCAAAGGGACTGACTGCAGGTTTAATTAAAGATGATCTTCCATAACCTTGTCCTTGATTTAAAAAGCACTGTCCCTGAGAAATGCTTGAAAAAAACACGTGTGCCTCTGTAGGTGGTTTTCTTGTCCTTTGAATCTAAGATATAGTGGGCCATTTTCCCACCTATAATTTGGCCCTCTGGTATGGCTATTGGATTTAGGATTCTTGCTCAACTACCACTCCCACCCCCCGGCCAAATATGACCCCAAGAGGGAGAAATAATACAAACACGTTTCAATATCAAAAAGTAGAAAGCGTAACCCACAGACAACAAAGTTTTTTTTGTTTTGTTTTTTTGTTTGTTTTTTTCTAGAACCTTCAAACTCCTAACTATGAAATTTGAGAGCTTGAGGATTCTGGGGTACAGACTCTTGTCCTACAAGGCAGATGCTCTAGTCCTGCTTCTAGAGAAATCGAATCGTGGTGTCACAGACTTAAGGTGTGCTATTAGCTTCACTGAACTTCCGCTGGTTTCACACTCATGGTTTATCAGATCAGATAAATAATAGAAACAGCCCCAGAAGGATGAACAGGAGAAAAAGGAAGGGCTTTAGGGTAGTGGTCATTACTTTTCAAGCTGAATATGAGTAAGAAAATATTCTAAGTAACTGCATGCAGGATCTTCCTATGTAATGGTAGTAAGGTGCTTTGTGTATCTATGCACTTATACACACATGAATTCTAATCTTGCTATTGTTTACATTTTACAGATAAAGAAAACAAGGGGCAGATACCTAAGTCAGCACTGGGAATCACATAGAAAGTAAAAGCAGGGTTGGAGCTAGATTCAGATTTTTTTTTTTTTAAGACAAAGTCTTACTCTGTTGTCCAGGCTGGAGTGCAATGGCATGATCTCAGCTCACTGCAACCTCCACCTCCTGAGCTCAAGTGATTCCCTTGACTTAGCCTCCCCAGTAACTAGAGCTGCAGCTGTGTGCCATGATGCCTGGCCAATTTTTGTATTTTTGGTAGAGATGGGGTTTCACTATGTTGCCCAGGATGGTCTCGAACTCCTGACATCAGGTGATCCACCTGCCTTGGCCTCCCAAAGTGCTGAGATTACAGGTATGAGCTACTATGTCTGGCCCTAGATTCAGATTTCAAGATCACTGCTCTTGATTGACTGATGGATTCACTGATTGGTACCACATCTGTAGCTACTTAAGCTTCCAAACTAATGAACGTGAACTTTCCCCTGTATAAGTTTACACTGTGCTGAACCTGTTCCCATTAATTGCTCATTTGAGCCTTTCTACCCTGTGGGATTGCCAGGGCAAGTGTTCTTAAATTAGATAAAGAGAATCCAGGAAGTCCAGACAGATTAAATCATTTGCTCAGACACCAGGCTGGGCTATAATAGGCCCAAGTATTCTTTTCTTTCTGTCAATCACCTGCAGTCCCCCAGAGGCCCACAGAAATCACAATGAAGACCACAGCCAACTCCCCTGCCTCTAACCCTCTTGCAATGTATTCTGGGCAAGATCCCTCCCTGCAGTATCTGCATGACTTGATTAATGTGTTCTGTGGAGGAAATATTCAGATCCATGTACCAGAATCACAGACTGCTTAATCTAGCACCTAGTTTAGGGCTTGCCTTAATACATATATGATATATGGTTTGCCAGTGTCCCCACTCAAATCTCATCTTGAGTTCCCACGTGTTGTGGGAGGTACCCAGTGAGGGGTAATTGAATCATGGGAGCAGGTCTTTCCTGTGCTGTTCTTGTGATAGTGAATAAGTCTCATGAATTCTGATGGTTCTGTAAGGGGGAGTTTCCCTGCACAAGCTCTCTCTTTGCCTGCTGACATCCATGTAAGATGTGGCTTCCTTCTCCTTCCCTTCCACCAGGATTGTGAGGCTTTGATAGCTACGTGGAACTGTAAATCCATTAAACCCATTTTCCTGTATAAATGACTTGGTCTCAGGTATGTGTTTATCAGCAGTGTGAAAACAGACTAATGCAATATACATATCACAAGATAGGAGGCAAAATACATGATCACCCATGCCTCCCTATAGCAGTCTAACTTGGAGTCTCGGTTCCATGTATTAGCACTAGCTATACACAGTTTAGCAGAATTGGCTTTGTAATCAGATAGCTGGCCTTGAAACAGAAGCTTTATCATCTACTGAATGTATGACCTCATAGTACTTAATCTCTCCAAGCCTAGTTTCCTTATCTATATAATGGGAATAATGATCCCCTCTTGAGGCAAGTGTAACTGTGAAGATTGTGTGGACAATATATTCAAATGCGCAGTACCTGGCACAGTAAGCACTCAATAAAAGGTAGCTGATGGCCCCATTACTTGCAGCTTGGGCTTGGGGATTCTTTTCTTCTTCTTTTTTTTTTTTTTTTTTTTTGGCAGGATTTTACTCTCTCACCTAAGCTGGAGTGCAGTGGCACAATCACAGCTCACTGCAGCCTCAGTCACCGGGCTGAGGTGATCCTCCTAGCACGGCCTCCCGGGTAGCTGGGATTATAGGCACACACCACCATGCCAGTTAATATTTTGCATTTTTTGTAGAGATGGGGTCTTGCCACATTGCCCAGGCTTGTCTCAGACTCCTGAGCTCAAGCAATCTGCCTTCCTCAGCCTCCCAAAATCCTGAAACTATAGGCATGAGCCACCTTGCCCAGCTGAGAAAAGAGTCATGATAAAACCTGCATGTAGTAGGCAAGCTTTGTCCGTCCCTTTGAAGAGGCTCCTCTCTGACAGCCACAGCTAATTTGAAAGCTTTTATGAAGCCTTGGGTGGAAAACCAATGAAACTTCTAAATTCAGGCAATTTAATAGAAGCGTCTGAACAGTTAGTCATAAAACATTCTTTCCTAATCCACAGAAGACATTAACATTTATTTTTCCAATTACCAATGAATAACCCTCAAGGACTTTTCCCTAAAAGTGACAACATAAAAATATAATTACTCTCCTAGTAATGAAGTGAGTATCCGAGGGAGATGGCTGGGTTGATGAATGATGATCATTTTAAAGCCCCTTCATTTCTGAATGTTTTTTCCCGGATTAATCATCATTGAACAAACACTGAGTTTATTTGTTGTTGGCAACAAAATGGGAATTTCAGCTCTTGAAGGGCTTCTGCCTTCAGGCTCTGGCCTCATTAGAAACATGGCTTTGCCTGTTTTGTCATATGGTTGTCATTCTTGATCTCAGGTGCTGAAAGGGTGAGTGGTACTTAAGCAAGGGCAGTTTCTGTTCCTAAGGTTAAATGTGCAACTTACTTTCTGTGTACAATAGCTCTAAGAAGTATCTTTAGTGTTTCCTCCAAATAAAAAGTGTAAGTTAAGGAGCAGTACCTTGGATCAAATGACTCTTGTGATAAGACACTAGGAAAAAGAGCAATTAAGGCCTATTTCCTTCCAAAAGTTATAAAATATTTTATGCATTTTACATTTCCAGCCAAAATAAAATGCAATAGCTTTGTTTCGTTGCACAGTAATGACACAATAAAAGAATGCACAGAGTGTTTTGTCAAGGAACAGAGCATCATTCTCACTCTTCCCACCTTCATTTTTTCCCAGGGATAAGGCAACAAAGTATGGACTTTCCTCCCATCCATTGCTCTCTATTGTGCAGCAGTATTCACATGTCTGTCTTAATTTGTTTGTCTGATAGCCTAAACAAGATGATGGAAGCACAAGGGAGTGGATTAGGGCATTGGCAATAGAAGTTGGCATGATGCTGAACGGGTTGGAGGCAAAGCTACACCAAGGGCTGTGAGCATGAGGCCCACAGGCAGAGCAACCTATCACGGAGTGCAGGGAGGAAGGAGGGAGCTGGAACACCTCCTGAACAAGCCAGTGTGTGTCTGTGAGTGGGTGGGGATGGGCCCATGCAAGGCTCCCTGCCAGGCAGGCTGTTACTTGCTCCTGGGGTAGCATCCTGGGGAGAAATGATCATCTATGGAAGGAATTCAGCAGAGTGGATGATGTGGGAAGAAAGGAGACCAGGAAATCCAATCAGGGTGAGGGCTGAGGCTGAGAATCAGAGGCATTCTCATTGACCTGGCTATTCCTGGGTCACCCGAGCCCTGGCTCCCTGGGTGGTTGCAGGGTCCTGTGGGCCTGGACTCCAAGGCTCTAGGTCTTGGCTCTTCACTTGTTCGAGGTATGGACACTCTGAGACCCCAGTGTGGCATGGGCCCTCCCGCATGTATTCATGCCTTTCTGGGGCTCTCTAGCTCTCTTCCTTCCAGCATCCTGTCTTGAGATCTCTCTCTGTTGCTCTATGTGTGGCTCACCTCAATCTGTC
>NW_016107321.1:14538227-14592511 GCF_001604975.1 Cebus imitator
CTGAGGCAGGAGAATTGCTTGAACCCAGGAGGCGGAGGTTGCAGTGAGCCGAGATCGTGCCATTGCACTCCAGCCTGGGTAACAAGAGTGAAACTCCGTCTCAAAAAAGAATAATAATAATCTAATCAGCACCGAAGGAGTAATTTTGTGCTACTAACAACAGAAAACCAAATAGTAAATCACTCACCCTCAAGCAACTAGTGACCCAGGGGGTGTGTTGGGTTACACTTTATGTGAATCATTTAGCGACCTGACAAGAATCAATCTGGTAGCATCAGATATACTCTGACTTCAATTTCTATTTTTGGGTTCGGTAACCACTGGGTGGACCGTGATACTTCAAAAAAGTTCACAAAACTGCTTCTAGAGATTAACTGGGGAATTTCAAAATAGCAAGTGACAATGCACTACTCATATTATTTAGACACATATTTTAAACAGAAAGATTTGAGGCAAGAATCTTTGCTTGTCTTCTCTGCCTCACTCTAGAGGGTAGTTTTACTGTAAATTTCTGGGACAGTACATCTCTCCATTTCTCTTTCATGAGTCTTTTTACCCCAGGCAACATCTGCTTCACGTTGCTAACAAGGAGGAAAAGAAAAGGTGGCTTTTGTGAAAGTAAATTCCTTCCACAGAACAACCACCTTCAGGCATGAAATCTCTTTAAAGGAAACTTCTGACCCTATGTATTTGAAAATGATTAATCAAGTCAGAGTCTGAATGTAAGAAAATGTCTATTAATGACAAAAATGATTCAAGTCCTATTGAAAGAGACCAAGACAACTGACCATTGTGTAGGGGCTGAGGTTTTACCATGCTATATATAAGCTAACAAATTAGCCTGTCAGTGTCATGGATGCTGGTAGAAGATGCTACACCCCTGAGTCAGAGAGGGAGGACAGTTACTCACAGCAATAGCAGTGGCTAAAGCAGTGGCATTTCTTGAGCCCCAGTTCTCCAAGGGTGTTGCAAAGAACAGATGACACCTGTGCATGCAGTGGGTCGAATCCCAGGAAAGGGACTCAACACTTAAGGAACCCAAAGATTTTATAATAGACAGCTTTGCTCTGCAGGGAGACATGATCTCTAACTTCCAAGGCTGTTTGCTAGACATATAAACATTCTTGGAGAGAGCGTCTGGAACAAAGGCAGTCTCTGCTCACAAGACACGCAGAGACATGAGATCCATGTAGAAATGTCTCCAGACAACTTGAACACAGAATTCCGATTAAGTCTATGCAGCGCCTATGTTTAGAATGCACTCTTCTTTACAATCTGTGCTTGCTGGAACTACTTATCTTCTAGAATCCACTAGAACAAGGTGAGTCCAAAGAAGGCCATCCTGCTAGTTTCATTTACACCCCACTGAGGAGACTGAGCATGAGGGAAACACACACCAGACACTAATCTGGCCTTGTTTATCCAGTTGACTCAATAAAACACCAGAAAAGCAGGTTTCTCAAGGACTCCATTTATAGCTGTTCTAATATCAGTACCTTATGGAAATGTCTGCCTAATGTGTTGTGATGGAGACACTTAGAGAGCCACAAGAGGTAGAGAACAATCCGTCTTTAAAGAACAATTCATCCCCAGGCAAGATGTGCCAGTCAACAAGAGAGAACTGGTTGGCCTTCATGGCTGCACAAGAAGGCTATTAAGTGAAGTGTTTCCAGCATTTCTTTCTGTGAGGGGGTGGGAGGGAACTCCATGAAGCCTGCACTGTTCTTTCTCACTGCTAGAAGACTGAGAATCCATTCCATTTTTCACAGGCAAATTACAAACACACAGTAGACTGTACTCCAAGCCCCCAAGGAAATGAGACTAGTTGTTAGTAACAATTTTCCAGGACTATTTGGGTTTTTAAAACTTCCCAGGTGATTCAAATTTACACTCAGATCTAAGAACCACAACTCTAGCTGGGAAGAAAACAGTGGAGTTTTCGTGAATCTTCTGTCACATTCATTCAATTGGCAAACACACATCAATCTCTTTGATGGGCCAAGCCTAGGACCAGATGCTTGGTGAAGTCCAGATCCCAGCCTCAAGCATCCTAGATTCTAACAGCAGACACCAACAAGTGGACAGACAATAGACAATAATGAAACTGTGGAAACATCTATGATGGGGTACAGGCTGGAGCTGAGGGGGAACATGCCTAGGAGGAGATCTAACCCAGCTTTCTGGATAGATCCTCTTGGTAGAGAGGGTGTTCCGGGCCAAGGCAACAGATTTTACAAAGTATTAGAGGAGAAAATACATAGAACACTCCAGAAACTCCAAGGAATTTGGAAGAACTGGGCATTAGTACAAGTCCCAAAGATGAGGTGGAAGAGACAGAGACAACACTTCTCATAAGGCATGCAGAGGGGTTTAGGTTTCAAGCAGAGGGTGGAGTCATTAGACTATTCTGGCAACTGGGTGGAGGATGGATCAGGGGGAGACAAGCCTGGACATGGAGACTCCCAGCCAAGTAGGTGGCAGCAATCCAGGAAAATTGGACATGGGTTATATTTGAGAAGTATTCACAGAGGACAAGCTGGATGACTGGGAGCACACTGGGGAGTCAAGGAAGAAACTCAAACTTCTGGCTGGAGCACTCACGGGGATCAGGGGATGCCAGGCCCTGACAATGGCAGGAGGGAAGGTGGGGAGGGCATGTGTGGTGAGCACAGAGGCCTTTGGAGGAAAAGTCGGCTCTTCCTTCATCTGAGACCATCACATGGGCTGGTCAATCAAGTCTAATAGAAATCCTGCCCATTCTATATTTTTCTGACTTCCATGGTTCAAGGCATTCTAACAATAAGTGGAATAGTTTATTAATTTGAAATGTTTTCGAGGGTTCTTGTCAGATCTGACAAGAAACAGGGAGTTTTAATTAAGGAGCATGGCCTAGGAGAGTGCCAGGCTGAGCACAGAGCTCGTCTTCTCTCTCATCCCAAGAATGTGGCCCAGCTTCTTTGCTTTCACCACCTGATCTGAAGACGCCTCAGGAGAGGGCCAGGATTACATGCCTAAAAATACCTTGAAAATGAAAAGCTAGATAGACGCAGGTGCTTGGTCCCCACCTCCACAGAGAAGCTAAGCAAAACCATCATGTTAGTATGTTGTGTAAGCCACACATGTCAACAGACTTGTAAGCAGCTCCATTTATTTGAGTAAATAGCTTGTAAATAAATCATTGGTAAACAATACAAAATTAAATACATGTTCAAAACCTTGCCAGTATACGCAGAATTCACAAACATAGTTTCTTTAAAAAATAAAATATGTTCCGAGCACCCTTGATATAAAATGCCTGACCCCCGTCCTTGGACAAGGCCACCTAGAGACATCTTATGGTAGGTGGGTTTCTGTGGGAAGCAGCAAGGGCCTCCTGGAGTGAAGGAAGAGTTTCTACTCTCACCTATTACCCATCCCACATCCCATCTGAATTTGTATCCTTCTCCAAAGAGCTGGAAACTGAGAGGTCTAGAGCACACCACCAGGCCTAGATCCAAGCATGGGGATCAGGGTGCACAATTAGGGCCAGAAGCACCCAGAGTCCTCAACACAAGCCAGTGAGAGAAGCCAGAAATGCAATCACCACACTTCCAAACCTGCAATGTCGGCTCCTATAGCAACTGTCTTGAGAGAATGTGAGGCTTTCTCGCCTTGACATTAACACTTAGTTTACATGCACTGGTCTGATGCTACCCCAGGCACGGAAGCTACCAGAATCTATTTGTAAGGAAGAAGACACTCGATCTGCTAACTTCCTTTTGATCTGCTTTCCTGGAGAAAGAATAATACACAGTATTGAGTTGAAAGCAGACAATTTGTTGCTACACAGCGCTTCCTTTTTCCAATGCAAAATACCACTTAGATAGTGTGGGCATTTCTCTAGAAATCAAGTTAGTTCTTCAAATGAAAGGTTCATAAAACTTTAAAAGACCACAGATGAGGCAATAAGCACATGACCTGGCAAAGCATCCCAACCAATGAAATAATAGACATTTCATAAATTAAGCCCTTGACCAACTTAACATTTCTGTAGTGTAGCACATTAAAATAACGGATACACTGAATTCTTTCACTTTGGTGCATAAAGTGAATGTTGAAGTCAGCAGCACTCAGTGAAGAATGCCTAGTGGCCTCTTGAAAACACATATGCTGTGACCTCCAGTTAAAGGACGACCACAAGTTTATTCCATCCATGTGAAATAAAACTCACATCAACATTTTAACTTAGTTGTGTGTAGATATATACAAGTACAAGAAATTTGACAGCTGAGTCAAATGTACAACTTAAAAAAGAAATTACCAAACTAGTTGTAAGAAAACTATCTTCCCTGTATCATAAGGTACTAAACATCTGAGTCCTTGCAGAAAATGCAGCCTGGCACGACCCTTCCTTGAGTGTCCACCTGCTTTGATAATCCTTGGTTGGGCTGTGGCCACAGTCATAATATCTTTGCTATTAAAATATTACATTAACGAAAACCTTTAAAACCAAAAAAGAAACACTCTTGAATAAATGTCTAATAGACTCCCCCCACCTTCACACCAAAAAAAACTTTGTTCATAAGGACACGTATTCTTTCACAAAAGTCTTCATGAAGTACAAATCCCAGGACCCTCTTCGTCTCCGGGAGAGTTCCACCCTGTTCCAGAATCATACACTCTTCTTCTGTGGAGGGCTCAGTTTCCTCATGCCTCTTATCCGAGAAAGCAGCTCTTTGATAAATTCCTAAAAGAGATCAGAAGAAGTTAATATGAAGGGTCACTATTAAAATTCTGTGTTTAAAAATCTGTTTAAAGTAATTGATCTCAACCTCAGTTAACCTTTGCTGATGAATTTGGTTGGATGTGTTAACCCCCAGTGGTATAATATAAGAATTTCTTTCCCCCCCCCATTTATTTATTTTATTGCATTTTAGGTTTTGGGGTACATGTGAAGAACATGCAAAATTGTTGCATAGGTACACACAGGTCTATGTGGTTTGTTGCAGGTGGCAGTGTGATTTGCTGCCTTCCTCCCCATCACCTACATCTGGCATTTCTCCCCATCCTATCCCTCCCCAGCTCCCCACCCCCCCACCGTCCCTCCCCTATTTCCCCTCAACTGAGCCCAATGTGTAGTGCTCCCCGCTCTGTGTCCATGTGTTCTCATTTTTCAACACCCGCCAATGAGTGAGAACATGCGGTGTTTGATCTTCTGCTCTTCTGTCAGTTTGCTGAGAATGATGGTTTCCAGGTTCATCCATGTCCCTACAAAGGACCCAAACTCATCGTTTTTGATGGCTGCATAATATTCCATGGTGTATATGTGCCACATTTTCCCTATCCAGTCTATCATTGATGGGCATTTGGGTTGGTTCCAGGTCTTTGCTATTGTAAACAGTGCTGCAATGAACATTCGTGTGCACGTGTCCTAGAATTTCTTAAACAAATAGAGAGTACTAAAACTTCACATCACAATGCCTTCTTATTGTTCTACTTTCTTTAGGGGAAAACCAGGCTACTTTCACTATTGACATGACCTACTTGGTCCCTGAGGCATTTGTGTTGAGATCAGAGCTATTCAACATTATCATGCAAACAAATTACCTGGTGATCTCACAGATTCTGAGTGAGCCTGTCAAGGTTGGGGTCTGAGATTCTGCATTTCCAACTAGCTCACAGGTGATGCCAGTGTTAGTCCCTGAACCTCACCAAGAATAGCAAGGCTGGACTAGTGGCTCCCAAATTTGAGTGTGCATCAGAATCACCAGGGAGACTGCCGTGGTTTGAATGTGTCCTCCAAATTTTATGTATTGGAAACTTAATCCCCAAATTAATATGTTGATGGCATTTAGAGGTGGGGCCTTTGGGAGGTAGCTAGGATTAGATAAGGTCATTGGGATAGGGCCCCCAAGATGGGACTGGTGGCTTTAGAAAAAGAAGAAAGTTCTGAGTTGGCACACACTTGTCCTCTTGCCATGTTATAACCTCCACCATGACATGATGCAGCAAAAAGACCCTCGCTAGATGCTACTGCCATTATCTTGGACTTCTCAGCCTCCAGAACAGTAAGCTGAATAAACCTCTATTCTAAGAAATTACCCAGCCCATGGTATTCTCTTACAGTAACAGAAAACAGACTAAGACAGGAACTCATTAAACCACACAGTGCTGGAACCCAGCACCAGAGTTTGTGATTCAGTAGATCTGGGTGGGGCCTAATAAGGTGCATTTCCGACAAGCTCACAAGTGACACTGATGTTACTAATCACTGGAGAATACTGCACACCACTGGTACAGATCACACTAAGATTCTTTGGACTCTTTTGACTACAGACTATAGATAAAAAACCAAACCAAACCGAAACAAAAAACTTATGTTACAATCTAGTAACTACAAACACACACCTGAAAATTAAAACGTACAGGATACTTACTACATGCCATGCACTCTGGTATTTCTATTCTACTCCAATTTCGTTTATAAGGGAATGCTGTGGAAGACTCACTAAATGGATTTTATGACCATTGATCAGAACCTGAAGATTGAAAACTGATCCAGAATGGTTCCCACTTTACAGCATGAGGAATCTGTCACTGTCGCCTCCTGTTTTAAAATGTTTGGCCACCAAATAAGTCATGTTTATTAGGTAACAATTGCCTGGTCTTCCTATTTTATTATATCTATTTATTTATTTATTTATTTTTATTGTACTTTAGGTTCTGGGGTACATGTGCAGATCATGCAGGATTGTTGCATAGGTACACACAGGTCTATGTGGTTTGTTGCCTCCATCCCCCCGTCACCTACATCTGGCATTTCTCCCCATGTTATCCCTCCCCGATTCCAACTCCTGCTGTCCCTCCCTTGCCCCACCCAACAGACCCCAGTGTGTGATGCTCCCCTCTCTGTGTCCCTGTGTTCTCGTTGTTCAATATCTGCCTATGAGTGAGAACATGTGGTGTTTGATTTTCTGTTCTTATCTCAGTTTGCTGACAATGATGGTTTCCAGATTCATCCATGTCTCTACAAAGGACGTGAACTCATCGTTTTTTATGGCTGCATGGTATTCCATGGTGTATATGTGCCACATTTTCCTTTTCCAGTCAGGTCTTCCTATTTTATATTTATCAAATACAAAGCTGACAGCCAGGCAGACTTTCTAATCAGCAAGTGACCGTCAATAAGGGACAGAACTGAGTGCATCAAAAACACCAAGAAACTTTGCTATCCATGGAGCCATCTGAAAAACAGCTCTCAATCTCCCTGTACCAATTACAACCCTCGGTCATGAGCTCCCAGACTAAATGAGCCCTGCATTACTCTCTGGCTCTAAAACACAGTAACCCTAAGCATTCAACATTTTATTAGTACCGAAATTTATTTTATGAATAATCTTTTCCGTATTATAAAAGTAATATGTGTTTTTTTCTAGAAAACCTAGAAAATACAACCAGCAACAGTGCAGTCCTCAGAATTAACTACTATTAATATATTTCCTTCTATGGATATTGTTTTCACCTAATTAAGATCATACCATATAAATATATCCTTTTTCCTCACTTCGCATTATATCAGAAGCTTTTTCCCACATTAAACAATCTTCCTAAAAATTAATGCCAGTGGTTATATCACCTTTTTGTAAGGATGCTATATGATTTGCTTAATTTCCCCCACCACTGGATATTTGGATGGATCCTGACTTTTCAAAATTAAAAACAATGTCACAACTAATGTTTTGTGCATAAATCTTTGTAGCTTGGATTATTCCCTTTGGAGAGCTATCCCAGAAGAAGGTAAAGTGACTTATTTTCATCACCACCATTTCTGAACTTGTACAGAATGGAATGAATACAAGTGAAGTAAAAGGGAGGCTTTATTTTAGTTTTCTAAACACTGACTATTATGATTTAAAGAATTTTCTAGGGTGAAATCATGCCATATTTTCCTATTTCTATTCAATTTTCATTTTGCAAATGTAAATGTAAATGTATTTCCTATTGCCTCCTGTGTTATGTAGTTTAATCAATACATAGTATTCTGCACACACAGTTTCAGTTTCGTTGTTTTTGGAATCTGTTATGCAAATGTCTACTACAAAAAGTTCCCGTATGTGAATGTAAGTTTTTTTTTTTAAAGCAAAGGTCAAAATCACAAACCCTGTAATTTATTTTGTTAATAATTGGTAATTTTTCTGCACTATTTTAATAACACATTTTCACAAAGTAAAGACTAAATTTACATAAGGAATAATATGCCCTAAACTATAGACCTTTCTCTTCAAGACATTCAAATTTACATTCGGATAATTAAAACCAAATTTGGTAATTTAAATCAAATTCAAACTTTCTTACAAAGCTAACCATGATGTACATAAATCTCAGAGATTAAAAAAGTTTAAATAAATGCTATTTGCCTTGTGCTTATGATATATTCCCACTAATGAAATACTCTCATTTTAAATTTTATATTAACATAATTTATACATCTATATCTTAACACACTATGTTGTGCATAATGTGCATATTTTAAACTGTTCATTAAATTTGCATAATGGGGTGCTCAGTCAAGTAACTTAAAAAATAGCAAGACCAATATTTATTCTTCACACAGAAACTTGGCAGTATTGCTTGCACAGAAGGATTTTGTTGATTACAGATGATTCGCAAAGAAAATTCAAGGATATCTAGTCAAGAATACTTTGATGGCTCTTGGCTCCTATTACTCAAAAGCACTCTATTTCAGTAACAATGTATCTCATTTACTCCTAAAATACTATCACTTACACTTGGGTTACAGGCACTGATTAGTCAGAGAAGGGCTACTCCTTTGAGGAAATCACCTCTGAGTTAAGACCTGAATTAACAGAGAGGAGCCAGCTTGGGAGGATCTGGAGGGGCTAGGTCACAGTGCATATGCAGAGCCCTGCAGATAAATAAGCAAGGAAGTGGAAGTCCTTGGCACAGAATGGCCAGGGTGGGTGTGATGGACCAATGCCCGGGGGCTGGGCCTGGTCACCAGGGCCTCGTAGGCACAGTAAGGCGTCAACAGAGCATCACAGTGGAAAGCCCCTAGAGGCTCTGGACCAGGGGAGCAGCAGCATCTGATTTATGGCTTTGGAAGGTTCCTTTGGCCACTGTGGGTCTTATGAAAATAAGAATAAATCACAGACCAGTTTAAAGCTACAGCAGTACTCCAGGCAAGAGATGCCAGGGGCTTAGAGTATGTTGATAGAAGCCCAAATGGAAATAAGTGGGTAGACCTGGAACCCATTTAGGATGCAGAGCCAATAGACCTTGCTGGGGAGGTAGAGGTCACAACACATGTGCAGAGCCCTGCAGATAAATAAACAAGGAAGTGGAAGTCTGTGGCACAGAATGGCCAGGGTGAGTGTGACGGACCAAAGCCAGAGGGAGCATAGTGTGGTGAGTAGGGTGTGGTGGGGAGGGGGAATAGGAAAGCAGAAATTTAAGGTCACTGTTCCTCATCAACTGGAGGAAAGACAGTGCCATTTGCTGAGCTGTGGGATAACGGGAGGGAAAAACAGCAGGCTTACAGACTTGTGATGAGATGTCAGGATGACAAATATGACTTGGGGTCTCAGCTCATGGTTGAAAACATTAATATGGACATCATCAACATCTAGATCAGTGCCTCTCAACTTACATATGAAACAAAACCAAAAAAAACTATGTGTGAGCACTAGAGATACAGCCTGAAACAAAAATTTTATGAAAAATATAACTTATTCGGAAAAAATAAAAGTCAGGACCAGCAAATATGTTCCTACCCAGTTTGTAAGCACACGGTGATCTAGACCTGGACTATTCAGTATGGCGGCCAGTAACCGTATGTGGCTATTTAAATTGAAATTAAGTTCAATAAGTAAAATTTGAAATTCGTCTGTTTGTCGCGCTAACCACATTTCAAGTACTCCACAGCCACGGATGGCCAGGGGCTACTATGTGGACAATGCCCATAGAGACTCTTTCTATTATCCCAGAAAATTCTGTTGGGATATATAGACGCTGCTGCTTTACATTGCAGGCCTAGGTGGAATAACTTTGGAGTTGAACATAAATAGACAGGAAGATAAGGTCAAAGGCCCTAGTGAGGTTTGGTAGAGGAGTCAGAGCCACAAGAGCTGGGGGAAAAAACCAAGAGAATGTGCTGTTCAGAAGCCAAGAGGAAAAAGTGTTTGTAGCAGAAAGAGGTGTTCACCTAAGTCAAGTGCAACGAGAGGTTAAGTAAATCAAGGACAGAGACAAATATACAGGATTGGGCAAGAAAGGACCAGTGTGTCTTAGATGAGAGAAGTTTGGGTAGAATGGTTGGGGAAGTGGCTACAAGGTTCCCAGTGACTTTTTCTTTGTAAACACCTTTATTAAGGCATAATTGAAATGCCATAAGCTGAACATATTTAAGGCAGACAAGCACCACAAGCCTACTATCTGCATGATCAACATCATGGACGTATCCAACACCTTCAGCAGTTTCTTCTTCATGCTTCTGTGCAATCCCCCTGTCCTCCCATTCACGGGAAAACACTGACCTGTTTTCTGTCACTCAAGATTAGTTTTCCTTCTCTAGAGTTTTACACAAACAGAATCCTAATACTGTACTTTTTAGTGTGGCTTCTTTCACTTTGCATAGTTATTTGGAGAGTCAGCTACACTGCTCCATGTGTTAATAATTAATTCCTATTTTATTGCAGAGTAGAATTGATCATAAAGATATACCACAATTTATCTATTCACCTGTTGGCAGAAATGCTGGTTGTTTCCAGTTTGAGGCTATTATAAATAAAGTTGTTTAAAACATTCATGTATGAATCTTTGTATGGAACATGCTTCAATTTCTTTTGTGTAAATATCTATGAGTGGAATGGCTGAATCACTCATCTATTTATTTGTCGATGTTTATACCCATACCACACTGTCTTGAAAGGTACGGATTTATTTATAGTAAATCATGAAACCAGGTAGTGTTAGTCTGCCAACTTTGTTGATCTTTCTCAAAATTATTTTGGCATTCTAGGTCCTTTAAATTTCCTTAAGAATTTTAGGGCCAGGCACAGTGGCTCACACCTGTAATCCCAACACTTTGGGAGGCTGAGGCAGGCAGGTCACCTGAGGTCAGGAGTTCAAGACCAGCCTGGACAACAAGGTGAAACTCTGTCTTTACTAAAAAACAGAACAATTAGCCGGGCTTGGTGGCAGGTGCCTGTAATTCCAGCTTCTCGGGAGGCTGAGGCAGCAGAATTGCTTGAACCTGGGAGGCGGAGTTCCAGTGAGCTGAGACTGTGCCGTTACACTCCAGCCTGGGCAACAGAGCAAAACTCCAACTCAAAAAAAAAAAAAAAAACAAAAAAAAAAAAAAAAAAAAAACCAAAAAAAAAAAAAAAGCAGAATTTTAGAATCAGCTTGTAAATTTCCCTGCTGGGGTTTTGATTGAGATTGCCTTAAATCTGTAGATCAATTTGGGGAGAACTGACATCTCAACAATAATGAATCCTTTCACCAACGAACATGATATATCTCTACTCTCAGTTAAGAACTAACCTATCTCAGCAATGGTTTAAAGTTTTCAGTGTATGAATATTGTATATCTTTTGTCAGATATATTTCTAAGTATCTAATATTGTTGATGTTACTGTAAATACTATATTTTTATTTCCAGTTGTCGCTGGTATAGAGAAATACAATAGATTTTCATGTACTTATCTTGTATCCTGCAAGCTTGCTGAACTCATATTAGTTCTAGGAGATTTTTTGTAGATTCTATTGAATGTTCTACACAGCCATATTGTCTATGAATGAAAACAATTTTACATCTTCCTATTTAGAAGCCTTGTATTTATTTCCTTTCTTTCTTTTTTTCCTTACTGTACTGGCTAAAATCTGCAACACTGTGTTGAATAAAAGTGGCGAGAGTGAACACCCTGACCATGCTCCTGATCTTGGGGGATGCAGTCAGTCTTTCACCACAAAGTCTGTTATCTGTAGACTTTTTGCAGGTATTCTTTATCAAGTTAAGGGGCTTCTCTGCTATTTTTAGCATGCTGAGAGTTTGGATCAGGAATAGAGGCTGGGTTTTGTCAAATGCTTTGTCTGCATCTACTGACATGATTAGAAGGTTTCCACCCCTTCTAGTTCTTTCCTTTTTTTTTCTTTTTTTTTTGAGACAGAGTCTTGCTCCATCACCAGGCTGGAGTGCAGTGGCGCAATCCCGGCACACTGCTACTTCCGTTTTCCGGTTTCAAGCAATTCTCCTGCCTCAGCCTCCCGAGTAGCTGGGACTGCAGGCACGCACCCCCACACCCGGCTAATTTTTTGTACTTTTAGTAGAGACGGGATTTCACCGTGTTGGCCAGGATGGTCTTGATCTCTTGACCTCGTGATCCACCCACCTCAGCCTCTCAAAGTGCTGGGATTACAGGCATGAGCCACTGCGCCCGGCCCCTCCTAGTTTTTTAATGTGGTGAATTACATTGATTTTCTAAAGTTAAATTAATCTTGCATTCTTGCAATAAACCCCACTTGATCAGGATGGCTTTTTTACATATTGTTGAATTCAATCTGACAGAATGTTCACATCCATGTTCATGTAAAATACTTGTCTGTACATTTATTTTCTTGTCATATCTTTATATTTAGTATCAGAGTATTGCCAGCTTCATAGCATGAGTTGGGAAGTATTCCCTCCTTTTCAGGTTTCTGGAAGAGGTTATGCAAAGTTGGGTAGGATTTCTTTCTTAGATGTCTGGTAAAATTCCCCACTGAAGCCATCTGGGCCTAGAGGTTTTTTGTTTGTTTGTTTTGTTTTGTGTTTGAGGGGAGGTTTTGAAAGGTTGTACCTATTGAGAAATTTTCCTGCGTGAGGTAGGAAAAACAAAACTCTTTTTCCTACTCCCACACTCAACACAGAATACTTCATGTCACCAAAATGTGGGTGGGGGGCAGGGGGTTTCCCCACGTACCAAGCAATTCTCCAGAAGACATCAGCAGAGTATCCTATGATTCAGTTCAATTCTGGGTGTCTCAGTCTGTCACCCAGGCTGGAGTTTAGTGGCATGATACTGGCTCACAGCAACCTCCGCCTTCTGGATTCAAGCGATTCTCGTGCCGCAGCTTTCCAAGTAGCTGGGATGGAGTTTTGCCATGTTGGCCAGGCTAGTCTTGAACTCCTGGCCTCAAGTGATCCACCCAAGTTGGCCTCCCAAAGTGTTGGGATTACAGGCGTGAGCCATCATGCCTGGCTGATTCTGACACTATTTACCTGGAGTTAGAGTTAGTTACCACGGGTTAAAGTATCAGTCCCACAAGCCTGACCCCAGCTTCAGATGCCAATTCTAGGTCCCAGGTTGTCACCTATACTTCTGGCTGACCAGCTATGAACTGAGGTTCTCATGACCCTCTCTGTGGGTACAGTAATTTGCTAGAGCAAGTCCCAGAACTCAAGGAAACACATTTACTGATGTATTACATTAATAAAGGATATGATAAAAGATACAGATGAACAGCAGATGAAGAGACACACAGGTCAGGGCATGGGGAAAGGAGCATGGAGCTCCCATGCCCTCTCTGGGCACACTCCTCTCCCAGCACATACATATGTTCAGCAACCCAGAAGCTCTCTCAACCCCATAGTTCAGGGATTTTTATGTGGGCTTCATCATATAGGCATGATCAATTATTAACTGTCTCTCCAGCCCCCTTCCTCTTTTTGGAGGATGGGGTAGGGCTGAAAGTTTCTAATCATGGCTTGGTCTTTCTGCTGATCAGCACCCACTTAGTTGCCCACCAAGAGGTGCCTCATTAGAACAAAAGACACTCCTGTCACCCAGGAAATTCCAACAGATTAGAAGATTGGGTCAAGAACTAAGGTCAAAGATGAAATGCTAGAACAAAAGATGTACATAGCACCTGATTGCCCAGGAAATTATAAGAGTTTTAGAAGCTCTGTGCCAAGGACCTGGAGCAGAGAGCAAACATGTATTTCTTATTATGTTATAATGTTGAGGCAAGAGAATACCATTTGGAGGCAGGGAACCTAAGGCTGATTCATGCAGACCGCCTAGAAGTAAATCAAAAGGAAAACCCCAACTTTCCACACCCACGTAAAAAATGGATAAGAGGCTATTCCCTTTGCAACCTTCCACACTTTCTGCATTGTAGATGAAAAATGGAAGGTACCTCTGATAGGTCCCCTCTTGCAACCAATCAGACTGGTTGCAGGCCTAGTCTTCATCTGCATAAGGGTGTAACTTGAAAAATTCACTTCTGCAACTAATCAGACTGGTCGCAGGCCACTATTTTATTTACATAAGGTATAGCCAAGTAACCAGTGGGAAACCTCTAGAGGTTTCTGTAACCAGGACTCTTGGAAATTCTGTCATCAGCACTCTTGAGTCACTTGCTCGAGTCTACTCCCACTCTGTGGAGTGTACCTTCGTTTCAATAAATCTGTACTTTCATTGCTTCATTCTTTCATTGCTTTGTGTGTTTTGTACAATTCTTTGTTCAAAACACGAGACCCTAGACACTCTCCACTGGTAACAATATCCTGCCTGTTTCAACTAAGTTGTTGGATTTACTGGCACAATCTTGTTCATAACATCTATAGAATCTGTAGTAATGTCACCTCGCTGGCTCCTGATGTTAGTAATTTGTCTTCTCTCCTTATTTCCATTTATCATTATGGCTAGAAGTTTATCAATTGTATTGACCTTTTCAATGAATCGGCTTTTGTTTCACTGATTTTCTTTTTTTTTTGAGATGAAGTTTCACTCTGTCGCCCAGGTTGGAGTGCAGTGGCCTGATCTTGGCTCACTGCAGCCTCCGCCTCCCAGTGCAGGATGTTCAGGCAATTCTCCTGCCTCAGCCTCCTGAGTAGCTGGGATTACAGGCATGTGCCACCACACCCAGCTAATTTTTGTATTTTTGTAGAGACGAGGTTTCGTCATGTTGGTCAGGCTGGTCTTGAACTCCTGACCTCGTGATCCACATACCTCGACCTCCCAAAGTGCTGGGATTACAGGTGTGAGCCACTATGATTTTCTTTATTGTTTTTCTTTTTTCTTTTTCTTTCTTTTTTTTTTTTGAGATGGATTCTCTCACTGTGACCCAGGCTGGAATGCAGTCACACAATCTTGGCTCATTGCAACCTTCGCCTCCCAAGTTCATGCTATTCTCCTGCTTCAGCCTCCCGAGTAGCTGGGATTACAGGCATGTGCCACCATGCCCAGCTAATTTTTTATATTTTTGGTAGAGACAGGGTTTCACCATGTTGGCCAGGCTGGCCTCGAACCCCTGACCCCAAGTGATCTGCCTGCCTCAGCCTCCTAAAGTGCTGGAATTACAGGCATGTAATTACACTGAACCTGGCCTGTTTTTCTATTTTCCATTTCACTGATTTCTGCTTTATCATTATTATTTCCTTTCTCCACCTTGCTTTGGGTTTAATTTGCCCTTCTCTTCCTGTTTCCTAAGGTGGAAGCTCAGACCATTGCTTTGACACCTTTCCTGATGTAGACATTTACTGCTACATATTCCCCACCCCAGCAGCACTAAGCATTGCTTTAGTGGCATTCTCACAAATTTGGATATGATGGGCTTTTCTTTTCCTTCCGTTTAAAATAGCTTCTAATTTTCCTTTTAATTTCTTCTTTGGACTGTGGATTATTTAGAAATGTGTCATTTAGTTTCTCAGTATTTGGAGATTTCCCAGATAATCTTTCTGTTACTTATTTCTAATGTAATTCTGTTGTAGTCAAAGAACATACTTTGTATGGCTTGAATCTTTTTAAATTTGAGACTTGCTTTCCGTCCCAGAATAAGTCTGTCTTCATAAAAGTTCTGCGTGCATGTTGTTAAAAACCAGGCTTTCTCCATGCCAATGTTTCACCACAACCTTTATACACCCTCCTCCCTTGTAACTTGTACATGCATTGAACATGCTGAAAGAAAGGATGAACACAAGTGGTTCCCCTGTTGCAGGATGTTCAAGTGACAATGATAAGTTATTTAAAGCAATTCTCTAACCACAAAGGACATGATCTTTTGCAATATTCTGAAAAGGGAATCCACTCTTTTTTGAACTTTTGGTCCCCGGCTAAAAGGATGGGTCAAGGATCAATGAGGAACTCCCTGGCGGATGCAGTTTCTGCATGGGGACCTGGCACTGCTTATGTTTGGCTGCCAAAAAAGAGAAGGAAACCCTGATTGAAGGCCTCCCCTGTGTGGCCTCTTTACATGTTCCTGTATTTAATCCAACATAGTAGAGGTTTTACAGTTCAAAAATACAGATATTCTGGTTCATCACAAGTCTTTTCCCTAAGGTCACAAAGCAAATATTTGAATCCAGTCCTCTGGATGCCAACTGAATTTGATAAATATGTACTGAGCTCACGCTCTAATCTAAGTAGAGTCTATGCCAGACTCTACCCAAGTGCTGAGATGCAGAGCAGAAGGTGGCAGAGGCCCTGCCTTCCAGGAGCTTCCAGGCCAGCTGGGAAAGAAGACACAGAAACACAGGCCCTGCCAACATAAGGCATGAGCCACAGCTGGGGGTGCATGGGTGCGGTGCCCTTCGGGCAAAGGACAGCCCCTGCCAGGCCAATTCAGGCTCCTCCCATGCTGTCTCTCACAACCAAAGACTGCAGAAGGCAGCCAGAGCTCTGAGAGACCTCAAAAGACCTCTGTGTTCATTTAAAGGCTACAGAATCCAGAATGACTGCTCTGGAAGAGCCAGCTCCCTCTCCTTCCTTCCTCCCTCCCTCTTCTCTCCTCCCCCCATCACTCCTTCCAGGGAAATTTTTTTATTAACTGACTGCCTCTCCACCAGTTTCTAAGATCTGGCCATTCTAGTTTCCTAGCAGTTGAAATATATTCAGCTAACTGCCACAATTTTTAAAAGACAAACAAACATTTGCCTTGACCCAGCTTTCAAGACAAGCAGTCTCTGTTTTCTACACTGCCTCAGTAGCTTTTGTCCAAATGCATCTCAAAATCCTACCTAAGAGATCCGGGGTCTACACCTTAGTCTACCTCCCAGCAGAAGCATTCTCTGTGAGCTGTTGTGCTCATCCCTGGGAGGGGACAGAACTGCAGATGGACAAATCGTCACATGTACTGCTGGTGATGAGGCTGTCCCCTGTGTCCTGAGGACTATGGATTGTACAATGATGCAAGAAGCAGAGAAACAGAAGGAAAAGGTTTGGATTACAAATATAGCAGGAACCTTTGAAACTGATGCCTAAAAAACCTAATGGATTTGTTCCTGTAAGGAAGGAGTCACCCGATACACACACAATAAGAAGCAGCATAGCCACATGCCTATGAGAGGGACTCTGGAGTCAGATGACTTGGGTTCAAATCCTTCTGCACCACTTAGAGATGAATCATTTTCTCTCCATACCTCAGTTTTCCTCACCTCTAAATAGGAGCAATGACAATAAGACCTCCCCTCAAGGATGCTGTAAGGATTAAATGATGAAATGACTTACTGTAGGTTACATGCTTGGGAAAGTGCTTAGATGGTAGTAAGTGCTGTACAAGTGCTTGATACTGTCATCATCATCATCATCCTACACTGAACTTTCCAGTCGACAAATTCAAATCAAGAATGTGCTACTCTGACCACACCAAAAAAATGTAGCTTAGGCTGGGCGCGGTGGCTCATGCCTGTAATCCCAGCACTTTGGGAGGCTGAGGTGGGTGGATCACCTGAGGTCGGGAGTTCGAGACCAGCTTGACCAACATGGAGAAACACTGTCTCTACTGAAAATACAAAATTAGCCAGCCGTGGTGGCACATGCCTATAATCCCAGCTACTTGGGAGGCTGAGGCAGGAGAATCACTTGAACCCAGGAGGCAGAGGTTGTGGTGAGCTGAGATGGAGACATTGCACTCCAGCCTGGGCAACAATAGTAAAACTCCACCTCAGAAAAAAAAAAAGAAAGAAAAATGTAGCTTATTCTCCCCACCCCCCACTCCTGCCCATTTTCACCATGGAAAGGTTTGCCATTGAAGGCAGAGGAGAAGTATGTTGTGTGATACCAGGTGTGACCATGGGAGCTCAGGCTGGGGCACGGACGTCAGGCTGGGTGGAGCACACACATGTTTCTTCTGAGGAAGCTGTCAGCATCCCCCCAATGTTTCTCTCTCAGTGATTGTCAGTTCTTCCAGCTTTAGACAACAGAGGCTCTAACTGGGGAGAAAATCCACAGCAGCCTCTGCATCCCACCTGGCCACAGGCCATGGTCCCTGTGGCTCCTTCCTCAGATTCTTGCCTGGGGCCGCTCCTCACCACACCCTGAGCAACAGCCCAGGACCAAAATCAACACTCCAGAGCCACCCAGACTGTGTGACTTCCCCTCTCATCATGAAGTGCTCAAAATGCACTTGAAAACATTCCTTCGGTGGCATTTCCCAACAGCTCCCTCCTAGCTACACACACACACACACACACACACACACACACACACACACACACACACACACATACACGGCAGCACCAACCACCTCCCTCTGCTTTTAGCTCCTCCTCCTCATGCTGGCTCCTCTGAGTCTTTGGACGTGACTGCTGTCACACTGCAGGTGAAGTTTTATCCTCCCACCAAAACCAGTGAAAAGGTCCTCTCTTCAATAAACTCCTGGGCCCCTACCTCTCACTCAGTCCTGTGCCCTATTTTGGGACCTGAGAATGATGCACCACATGCACTTTTTTTTTTTTTTTTTTTTTTTGAGAGACAGAGTCTTGCTCTGTTGCCCAGGCTGGAGTGCAATGGTGCAATCCCAGCTCGCTGCAACCTCCGCCTCCCGGTTCAAGCAATTCTCTGCCTCAGCCTCCTGAGTAGCTGGGATTATAGGCACCCACCACCACGCCCTAATAATTTCTGTATTTTTAGTAGAGAAGGAGTTTCACCATCTTGGCCAGGCCTGAGACTATACTTTCCCATGTGTGTGCACTTCTAGTTTGCCTGGCACAGTACCGTGCTCTCGTGGGCACTGAACACGTCAGGGATTCAGATACAGCATATATTTACTGGGCACCTTTCATGTCACAGGCACTCTAGTTATTTTCACATACTGTCCCATTTGATCATTACAAGTATTATAAACCAGGCTCAGAAGGGTTTAGAGGTTTGCCTAAGGTCACACAGTGTCTCAGTGATCAGACCAAAATTCGAAGCATAGGTTCATATAAAGGCAAAAGGGACCTGGGATCACCATCCTGAGTGGGGAGAGCACAATTCCCTTTATCTGCATGATGCTGTTCAGGGTGAGTTATCTTCATTATTAAGCAACTGGGTTAGGTTATTGTCGTCCCATTACAAACTAAACTAAAATGACTGAAAATGCATCATAGTCAACACAGCAATGGCTTCATTTTTTAATACGGGAGGAGGGAAGAAAGATGTGCAAAGAACAGTGTCTACAAGTAGACTGGAAATGATCCTCTGAGTATGACAAACCTTTCCCTCCAAGTCTCTTCCCAAGGGGACAATAAAAACCTTGAGAGCCCCCAGTAACTCCCTCTTATTCTAGTCACCTTATACATTAGAAAAGAAGAATTTTAAAAGGAGGGAAAGCCAGGAAAAAAGACAAAAGAAGGAGGGAAAAAAAAGAAAGGAAGAAGAGAGGGAGTGGAATGCTGACTTTTGTGCCCAATGGAATTCTGCCCAGGCAGCTCCCAGAATCATCAAGGCCCTCTTTATTGACATGTCCTCACCCCTAGCAAGGTCCCTTGACAATGCCAAGAACCACTTTCTTTCCTTTTCTCTTTATCAACTTCATTGAAGAACACGTTATGAACAATAAACTACATCTATTTAAAGTGTATCACTGATGAGTGGTGACAATGGGTTATACCCAGGAAACCACCATCACTGTCAGGATGCAGCACGTTTCCTTCAGCTGGGGGCAGTGCCTCACACCTATAATCCCAGCACTGTGGGAGGCTAAGGCAGAAGGATCATTCTGAGACCAGCCCGGGTAATAAAGTGAGATCCCATCTCTACAAAAAATTTAAAACATTGGCCGGGTGTGGGGGTGAGCACCTATAGTCCTAGCTACTCAGGAGACTGAGGATCATTTGAGCCCAAGAATTTGAAGGCTGCACCGAGCTGTGATCATGCCCCTGTACTCCAGCCTGCACAACAAAATGAGATCCTGCCTATTTAAAAAAAAAAAAAAAAAAAAAAAAGAAAAGAAAAGAAAAAGAAAAAAACAATTGCATCACCAATGAAGACATCTTATTCCCCTTTAGAGTTCATCTGGTTCCAAACCCAGTGTTCTGTCACTATAAATTAGTTTGCATTTTATGTAAATGAAATCATTCCTCTTATGTATTCTTTTTTACTTGGCTTATTTCACTCAATATTGCTGAGATTCGCCTGTACTAGATACTATTGTGTGCAGCTGTAGTTTGATTCTTTTTTCTTTTCTCTTTTTTTTTTTTTTTTTGAGAAGATAGTTTCAGTTTCCCAGGCTGGAGTACAGTGGCACAATCTCAGCTCACTGCAACCTCCGCCTCCCAGGTTCAAGTGATTCTCTTGCATCAGCCTCCTGAGTAGCTGGTACTACAGGTGCTTGCCACTGTGCCCGGCTAATTTTTGTATTTTTAGTAGAGATGGGGTTTCACCATGTTAGCCAGGCTGGTCTCAAACTCCTGACCTCAAGTGATCCTCCTGCCTTGGCCTCCAAAAGTGCTGGGATTACAGCATGAGCCATTGTGCCCAGAGAGTTTGATCCTTTATATTGCTGAGGAGTGCTCTATTGTATGGCTAGATCACTATTTGTTTATCCATTCATCTGCTGATAAATGTCTGCGGTTCTGACCATTGCAAATAAAGCTGTTATACATATATTTGTACAAGTATTTTTAAGGGCTTTGTTGTTCTTTTGAGCACATATTCAGTAATGCAGTGGCTGAGTTGTGTTATGTGTATGCTTAACTTTTTCTGAACCCCTCCCCCCACCAACAGTTTTCTAAAGGTATTGTGCCATTTTATACTCCCACTCTGCTGGTGGGAGAATTCCCATTCTTCCACATCTTCCCCAATACTTGGTGTTGTCAGTATTTTTCATATTAGCCAAATTCTAGTGGGTCTACTGTGGTAAGATTTTGGGGGGAGTTTTTCAAGGAGTTTGTCTACTTCCCTGTGCCACAGGGCCTCCAGGAACATTGATTTGTTAACACTGTTTTGCTATAAGGTTGGGGAAAGAAAATAGTTTCCTCCCAGAGCCACTGTCTGTATGGGAGTTCGCACGTTCTTCCCATGTCTGCCTGAGTTTTTTCCAGTCCTCTGGTTTCCTCCTACATCCCAAAGCTGTGTGTGTTATGTGAACTGCCCTGTCTACAACGTCCCAGCGTGAGTGAATGTAGGTGTGGGTGCGAGCATGCCTTGCAATGGGGTGGTTTCCTGTGAAGGGCTGGTTCCTGCCTGGTGCGTGCTCTAAGCTGTCAGGATGAGCTCCAGCCACTAGCAACACTGATCTGGAGAAAGAAGGTTGAAAAATAAATGAACACAAATTATTGTAAAACAAAAATCATAAACAATATGATGATCACTCAAAGGCATGACAATAAATAACGCAGTCCGAAAGTGCCTGGCCAACCTGCCATACTGGCTACTGATTTTATTTTGGAACCACACGGTGGGAGGAGATGCTCTTTACAATTTTCACTTTCCTAGATTTAACCCACTGCTGGTATGATCACTATCACTCACAGACTCACCACAAATTGGGTGGATAATTATCAAACTTGATTTTATTAGTCTTTCTTAAATGTCTATATAGCTCACATTTATTTCAATGTTTAATATTAGAAGTGTTTTGGGGTCTTTATTTAGAAGTTTGGAAAAGTTTTTAGACCAGAAATATGCCGTAGGAACTTAACTCTTGCTTATATCAATTAGCCTGCAGTCAAATTTGTTTTGCTTCTGTGCAGTTTCATCTAAAATCTCAGTTTCCAGGAACCTACTGACGATGTTAAGACTTGCTGTACATTCTCTACCTGGGTCTCTAACTGCCACTCCTCACTCCACTTTTTGCACTTCCACCCACCCAGAGCCCTTTGAGGCACTCCCTCTTATCAGCCACACTAGTGACACAGATCTCATCTCTAGCTCAGGTTTCACCCTGACAACCAGACCCACATTTTCTGTAGCTACCAAAGATCTCCATGAGATGTCCCATGGACAGATCAATCTCAAATGACCAAAAGTGAGCTAACTCACTGTTACTCATCCCTTCCTCCAACATGTCCCTGCCCTAGAGTGTCCATTTTTGTGTGTCCTGAACAAATCATCATCAAGATCTCTTCTCTCACCAAATTAACCTATAAAGTTAATGCAATTCTAGTCAAAATACAAATATTCAAGAATAGGTAAGACACTGTGAATAAGACAATAGTAGGCTTATTGGATCCTTACTAAGAACTTATTATAAAACCCTAGTAATTGAGACAAAGTGCAGGGGTAAACAAAGAGCCAGAAGTAATCCTTACTTATAAGAAAACTTGGCATACAACAGAAGTGGATTACAGAGCAGTGAGGGTACACTGAATTGACTGCTCAATAAGTGGGACAATAGGACAAAACATAAAATTAGATCCCTACCTCACACTATACACAAAAACAAAATCGTGAGAAAACCCTCATGAATACCTAGGTGTAAAAAGTGTAAGTGAAAACTTTCAGAGTAAAATATAAGGAAGACTGTATTTAAGATCTTAAAGTCATGAAAAATTTCATAAACAAGCCTATTTTTTAAAGCACAAGCCAAAGATGTCGTTAATAAATTTGGCTTCAATTAAAAGTTAAAAACTTCTGTACACAAAAGACAACACAAGTGAAAATAAGCTCCACAGTTTGGGAAAATCACTTTGCAACCTATAATAAGGTCAAAGGATCTTCATCTAGAATATATAAATAACTCTTAAAAATCAACAAGAAAAACACCAACAACTCAAAAGAAAAGTAGGCAAAGATTTCAGAATGGAAATTCCCAGAGAAGGAAACATGAACACCCAATAAACATGTAGGACAAAAAAAAGAAAAAAAAAAAGTCTCTACCTTACTGGCAGTCAGGAAAAATTTTGTTGAAACAATGAAATAGCGTTAGACTGGCAAAATCTTTAACACTTAGCAATACCACGTGTGGAAATCATGAGGTCAAAAGGGAATTCTTATATCCTAATGGTGGGCATGCACAGTGCTGCAAACATTTAAGAGCAACTCCATTTCTTAAATATTCTTTGGATAAAGCCTTGTACACAAGGAAGGCAACAAGTCAATAATAGTTATTTTATTGCACCATTGTTCATAATAATGAAAAACTGAATACAGCTTGAGTATCAACAGAAGAATGGATAAACACATTACAGTATGTAAATAGAAATACTGTACAGTAATAAAAATGAATGAACAACAGCCTTCTGTATTAAGATGGATAAATGTCAGACATCTAATGTTGGGCAAAATACGTAAGCAGAAAAGGAACATTTGCAAAATATTCTTCACACAGTTACGATGCATACAAAATAATCAACTTGCATACTTGTCACCCCCAGAAGATTCTAACAGTCTCACTCATCTTTGTCTTCCTAGAATAGTGAGTGCTTAAGAAACAATAGGTGCTTCTCAAAGATTTGCAGAGTAAAGGATTGTAAAAATGAACCAATTAATTCCTGTAACTCTGGCATAAAAGTGAAGAAAAAGAGAGGGGATACTGAAATCTTCAAATGTCAATTGAGTGAGAAAAAAAACTAGACAAAGTGTCAACTGGCCCAGCAATTATGAATGTTCTAGAGGTGCTCTTCGAGCACTGGAAGCTAGCCAGACTTGGGGTGGGGGTGAGGGAAGACACAGAGTGTTAGGGGAGGGGAGGGCCAGGGATGTTCCTTTCCACTCACACACAGTAATGCAGAGGAGACATTGAAGAAGCAATAGAAAGCCAAGCCACATTTCCAGGGAGCTTGGAAAACAGACTTTATACAACATGCTGCTGAGAGACTTCCAAGAAAGAAAGAAGTCCAAGCATGTTCCTGAGGGGACCTTGGAATGGCCATGAAAACAGAAGGACCTTTCTCTCCCTGGAGTTTCTGCCATGTGGTTCTGTCACAGGGGTGTGGCATCACAGTGGCCACACTCTGAGCTCTGCCCACTGCACTAGTCCATCCTGGACCCTACGCCTTTCATATTCCATCCCCAGCACCCCACCTGCTCCAGCTGGCACCAGTGGTGGCAGATAGACACTATTTTGTAATTATCACCATAGCCAGCTATCTGGTAGCCTTCCTGAGTTATTCAAAGTAATTCATCTGTTCCCCTCTTTGATGATAATGTGCTGCTTAAGAAAGATGGGCCCAATGGAAAGTAGGAAAAGGGGAAACCACAGTATCACTGCAAATCCCTGTTCTGTGCATAACCTGCACTTATGTCATTCTTTTAATCATTTTGGGTCATTTAAAAATCTAAACAAGAGAAATGGATATTATGCAGTAGCCTTTGCACTGGACATATTTCCTGACAAAAGAAGAAAAGCTGAAAATCACTGCTCAGGAAACAGTCTCACCAACGGCAGTGATCGTGTACATTTATAAGCTCTAATAAAGGGTGCCCAGAACTCTGGATGCTCACCCTGATTTTCCCAAACAACAACAAAAACCATCCACTCCTTATGCAGAGGGTAGGGGGACAGGGGAGAGAAACAGCAGATGAGGGTTCCAAAGGCTAGGATGCATGTGGGTCATGCAACTCCCTATGTGTTGCCTCCTCTTTGTGCCCCTGACCAATTACTTCCTTCAAGGTGCATATTCACAGGGGCTAACCCTGGCCTGGAGTCTGGCTGCCAAATTACAGCAAATTGAGTCAACTCAATGACAAGTTTCCTTTGAAGCAGCTACCAAACACTTCTTCTAAAAACCCTGACATTAGCAGATGGGTGGAAATCAGGCAAGGTGTGAAGGGAATGGTGGGAAGAGAAGAATTTCCAGATCTTCAAAGTTTAGATGAGTGAGGAAAATGGGCAGGTGGTGTGTGCCTCTTGGAAAAGGTGAAGATAACACCTGCAAATTGTTCCAAATGGCAAAATGTCCTCACCCAAAGAACCAGCTAAGCATTTAAAAATCACACTGAAAACTCCTGGATGGGCCAAACAGGCAGGCAGATGAATCAGTACTGATGAGCTCAGCTTTGGGGTGTTCCCCAGCTCAGTGTGACACTGGGATTTGCTCCCAGAAGTCCCAGGCAGGAATCAGCTCCATAGCAAGCCCTGTCGCCCATCATCACTCACCACTGACCCATTTAATTTCCCCCTTCTTTTTGGGGGCGGGGGGGGTGTTTTTATCTTTCAAGAGGCGCATTTGTTGTCAGGGCACACCAGAACTGATCCTAGTTTTCATTATCTGAAAAGAGGCTTATGGATCTGTTATGGGTAGGGGCTTGTGGCTGCGGTCGTTATAATGACTTCTGCCAGCATAAATTCCTGAAGGTCGTAACTACATCCTGCTTTCTCCTCCTCCTTTAACTTAAAACCACTGACACTATGTTGTCCATTTATTTTCTTGACTATCTGTCTTTAAATAGTAATTTGTTCCACTGTGAGATAAGTCCCATTAATCTATTTTAGAGATTCAGTCCATTGTTCGTGGACTAATTTATTTTTTACCCAAATTCCAACCTCTATTTGTATGCAGCAGAGAGTTCATTAACCCTCCCCTAGATTCAATCTGACAGCATTTAATTCTTCCCTCACTTACTAACTGGTGTCTCAGAATCTTTACATTTTCAATTTGGGCAATGTAAAAAAATCCACATATATCATCCAGCCACAGTAAATAATCAATAGAATAAATTTGGCAAAATTATAATCTCCCAGTTTAGTCACTGAGGAACTAAAGTATAAATAACTTCATCGAGATTCTGTCAATGAGGGAGAGTATTATTTGCTATAAAGACCTGAATTTCGTCTAAATAAAAGAAGCCCATTTCCTGACTTTTTGGGACTTGTTTTTGATTATAACTCTCTTTGTTATAGACATAGAAATTAAAGTCATGTGTACCATTGTCTTTATTTTATATTATTTCTTTTGTCTAGATTAGTCTAAGTACAGGAAGAGAGTGTGGATCTGTTTTTAATATAGGGTTGGCCATTCTGAATTTAATGAATAAGAAAGGGCCATAAAATACAATCAATCATTTGAAAATGCTAACCAGGTCCACTGTCCTTTACAGCTGTGCCTCCTCTATTGTGTCTCATAAAAATAACAATCATTAATTATCAAGAGAAAGAAGACCTACCCAAAAGCAAGGCCCACATGGCTTTTCCTATAATGCCATCTAGTTTCTTCTGATCACTGTTATTATTATTGCTGTCATCACCATCTCATGGTCATCCTGCTTCTACAAGTGTATAATAAAATATTTAACCTACCCTCACCTCCTGAGAGGTGAGCTCTAAGTCCTTAGAATATCTGCCTGAAAAAAAAAGAGTCTTTGTTTACTTGGGACATGGTGCCAAGTTATATAGTCTAATAATGTGACCTAGAGTAGATACTTTGGATCATGTGGTATGAGTTGGAGACAAGGTCAGCACATGAGTACTCAACTATGTCTACGTGACCAAACCCCAGTAAAAACTCTGGACACCAAGGCTCAGGTTAGCGCCTCAGATTGCCAATACTCTCTGCATATTTGTCACACGTCACTGCTAAGAGAATGCTGTCCATTACCCAGGGAGGAGACAAGTGGAAGCTTCACATTTACCACTTTTGTGGACTCTGTCTCACGTGTCTCTTCACTTGACTATAGCCTTTCTGTGTAATAAACCAGAACCATGAGTATAAAATATTTGAATTCTTTTTGCAAATTATCAAACCCAAAGTTGGTTTTGAGGATGTGTGAAGTTATGATTGGTGTCACAAGTGAGAGCAGTCTTTTGGACACTTCCCTAACTTTACAAAGAGTGCTGAATGAAGGCCAGGAAATAAATGCAGAGTTTTGCTTCATGACTGCCTGTCTTCAGCAAGCTTACCTAACATTTCTGGGTAATACTGATTTTCCTCAATGAAGATAATCTTAATCAGCTTTATGAATATTCTAAAGTAGAGCTTGTGCTCAGTTAGTAAAAATTCAGAAAAATGCAGTGAGGAGTTGACAGAGCAAAGGATTTGGACTCAAATGTGGGACTCATTCCAGCTCCATCATGTACAGCGCTTTTACCTTGAGCAGATGAGGTTCTGGTGCATAGAGTCCTACTGAAAGTACATGAGCAACTATAATACTGGGACCAAAATCGTTTGGGCTATTAAGTAAAACTATGCATGTTTCTGCTTAATAAACCCCAATCCTTTAATACTTGCCTACCCAATGACACTAAAACATTATAAGGCTTTTGTAGCCAGTGGCTACAACTACTAAAACATAGTTTTCCTTTGATTCTGGTCTGGCTTTCTCAATTCCTTCTCTATTCAGAAACATTGTTCTAAATGTTTTAAAGGTGTGTTTCCAACTCATGAATCTAGCATTCAAGTTCTATTCCTCATCCCCGCCCAAGATTGCAGTCTTTTCTGAGGAAACCCCATGAGAGGTCAGATGAAAGGGTCTGACATAAGAAAGGAGTTCCCCTGCCTATGGATACACACTCAGACCCATTGAAATGAATAACATGACTGCTTCCTCTAGCAAGTGCACATGCTCTAAAAAGCACATTCTGTCAAGCAATTTGGTTCCTAACTTAGAGAACCACGGAATAAGCTGGCAGACTGACATTTCTGTCCTTTTATTCCCATTTAAATATTCTTTGAGCACTTAAATTCCCACCATAGTTCACATTGGCTTTCCAAGAGGTTGTTTTAAAAATGGATGTAGAAGTTCCTTGCCAGGTCTCAGTTCCTAGATTAGTTACAGGCACACATATTCAGTAAACATTTGTGGAGAAAATGAATAAAGAGAAGATTGTAAAACACCAAGCTGTGTCTCTTTCAGTCACCACATGGTTTTTCTGTGTTGTAAATACCATTTATATTCTCTCTCCACTGTAAACATTTCAGTGCAGAAGGAATGTACTTCCACATATGCATAAACTGAACAATGACTCTAAAAGACAGGTTTAAATACTAAATAAATGGTTGACAATGGCCATCACCAAAGCTAGTCAGAAAGTCACAGTTACCACAAAATCATGGCAGAAAGAAACTCTGCCTTCCTACTGCCAACATGAGAAGAACAGCAGAGCAGACCTGCCTTTCAGAAAATACTGCTTGATTTCTACTTACAAACCAGATCACACATTGCTTTCTGGCACCAGTGCATGAACATGACATTTCCATTACCTGGTAGATTACTGGAACCCAGAAATGCCTCTTGCCCCCTACTCTCAGACTTAGTCATCCTGGATGAACAGATGCCAATCAGTCTATAGGCTTTGATATCATTGATCATTGTCTCATTTGATACAATGATAGATTCTATTAAAACCTCTAGTTTAAAAAATGAAATAAATTCATGGAAAGAAAAACTCGACATTTATCAAAGGGCAATGGCATAGGTATCATCAACTATAAAAAGAGATTTTTTTAAAAAGCTCATTGACTAGACAACTCCCGAACAGATGGTAAGGCAGATGCCCTCAAGCCCAGATTAAATGCATTTTCTGTTCATCCTCCCAGTACAATGGAGGTTCTCTTATTTTGTAACCCCCAAATTGGAAACTGTGCAAAGAAAGAGTGAGAAAAAGGAGAAGAAGCTCCTTCCAAGTCTGGCTAGCAGGCTTCCAAAGCCCCACCTCTGATTTTTACCATATCCAGTAGGCTAAACTACTGATCATTCAAATACAAGTAATATCCAAAATAAAATTACCTTTTTGCCTCTTGCATTATATGGAAACATCCTTTGCTACCTTAAGTCAGATCAATTTTAATATTCACTACGTTAGAAACGGCATTTACTCAAGGAGAAAAATGAAATCACCGTTCTTACTAACCAATCACTCATACATTAGTGAGGTGCCCACAATTATATTGCTGCATTTCCCAGCAATCATATTTGCTGTCCAGGTCAGGAAGATTTACATGACAAGAGTCAGCAGATTGAATATGAATTAATCAGGTTAGCTATGGATTTGAGGGGAAAACAATGGCCCATATAGAATGAAGCCATAGACCCAAAGCACATGACAGAAGGTGACACGCCAAAAACAATATCACTTCTGGGAAATTAGTAGATTCTTTAAAGTCAACTCTTTAATAATCCAAGAATATCCTTATTGGTAAATTTCAACATTTTGCATACTTAACATGTGATAGGGAAGCATTGCTTTATGCAGAATCAGATTCAACTAGCATATTAAGGACCTACTGTGTGTGAAGATTTATGTCATGTGCTTTAATACATACCCTGACTTCTCCGCTCATTAACTGTGCAAATTTAGGCAAATCACAGAAAACTTCTATGCCTCAATTTCCTTACTTGACTACGATGGTGTCAATCTATTAGCTTTCTTGTGAAGATTAAATGAGACTTCCTGGTTCCAGTCAGGTATGTAAGAAGTTTGGAAATTCCCACCCCATCCTAACAAAAAAGTAATAAGCTGAACAAACTAAAAAATGCACAACTATTTTTAGATCCACAAGGGAAGTGAGGTCATTGAGCAAACAAATGCCCCAGAAGTAGAGGGGCTGACAGGTGAATACAGAGAATCACAACTTCCTGGAACAGAAACTCACAACTAACAATCATTGTGGGAATCAAAGGATAAGTAGGAAAACCCGAACTGGAATTGACAAGTTGGTAAAGTCTCAGAGTGGACAAATTTAAGAGGTTAAAATTCCATGGGGATCCAGTCATGGGCAGAGGTAGGAGCATACCTTTGTATGAGATTTACCTTTAAGAATTCTACCAAATCCTCACAGTGAACAATGGAGAAAAATTCCCTTGAACTTCCAGCAGGATGAGGGAAAAAGGAACCATTTTGAAATACACCAGAGCATTCTGTTCTTCTTCTTCTTCTTTTTTTTTTTTGTCCCGAAGTCTAAAAGTTTATTTAATAAGATCTGTCCTGAGAAGAAACTATTTAACTGGAGCCTAACCTGCCAGGGTTTTACTAGAGCCTAAGTGACCTGGGGGAAGGGGAAACACCAAACTCCAGCTGGCTCCAGCTATCCTTTCCACCTACAGGGGCATGGGGGTGAACAAAGAAGCACTTGTGAAGTTCACAGTTCAGGGACACAGGCTACCTGTAAGACTGAGAACTAATCACAGGACTGTGGATGCTTCCCCTCTCCTCATACCTTACTACCACACTACTTAAGGCCCATTTACAGTAGTTCCTTTTACCTAGTTCACCATGTTCAGATATCAAAAAAAAAAATTGTAACACACAGTAAAAGGCAGAAAAACACAGTTTGAGGAGAGCAAGCATTAGAACCACTCAGATACAGCAGGAATGTCGGAATTATCCATCCAGGCATTTAAAAAAACTCTGTTTAATATCATAAGGGCTCTGATGGATAAAGTAGACAGCATGCAAGAACAGATGGAGAATGTAAGTAGAGAGATGAAAATTCTAAGAAAGATTCAGAAAGAAATGCTAGAGATTAAAAATACTGTAACAGAAATAATGCCTTTGATGGGTTCATTAGCACACTGCACACAGCTGAGGAAAGTGTCTCTAAGCTTGAGGATATCTTGATAGGAATAAATGGAGAGGTATTCAATGTTCATAGATAGGAAGATGAAATATGGTCATTATGTCAGTTCTTCCCAAATTGATCTACAGATGCAATGGAATCCCAATAAAAACCCCAGGATGTTATTCTATGGATATCAACAAACTGATTCTACGGTTTATATAGAAAGATGAAAGACCCAGAATAGCCAACACAATGTTGAAGGACAAAAACAAGGGTGGAGGACATACTACCCAACCTCAGGATACACTTGAAGCCACAACAATCAAGACAGTATGGTATTGGTGAAAGAGTGGACATATAGATAATTGGAATATAATAGAGACCCAGAAACAGACCAACATAAATATCAACTGATCTTTGACAAAAAAGCAAAGGCTATTCAATGGAGCAAAGGTAGGCTTTTCAACAAATCCTGGGACAACTGGAAATCCAGGTGCAAAAAAATGAACCCAGACCCAGACCTTACACTCTTCACAAAAACTAACTCAAATGGATCATGCATGGACCTAATGTAAAATGCAGAACTATAAATCTCACAAAAGGTAACATAGGAGAAAATCTAGATGATCTCATGTTTTACAGTGAGTTGTAGATACAACACAAAATGGATGATCCATAAAAGAAAACATTGATAAACTGGATTCCATTAAAATAAAAATTCCTGGGATTACAGGCATGCACCACCACATCCAGCCAATTTTTGTATTTTTTGTATTCAGTTGTGAAACATGCTGTCAAGAGAATAAAAAGAGAAGCCACAGACTGGGAGAAAATATTTGCAAAGAGCATGTCTGATAAAAGCCTACTACCCAAAATATACAAAGAATCCTTAAAATTCAACAAAAAGAAAACAAATCCTTTTAAAGGATGGACCAGAAACCTTAATGGACTCCCTCACTAAAGAAGATATAGACGACAAATAAGCAAATAAAAAGTTGCTCCAAATCATGTCACCAGAGAAATGCAAATTAAAACAATAATGAGATATCACTACACACCAATTAGAATGGCCCAAATCCAGAACAATGACAACACTAAATGCTCGTGAGGATGTGGAGCAACAAGAATTCTCTTCGCTGGTGAGAATGCAAAATGGTACAACTGCTTTGGAAGACAGTTAAGCAGTTTCTTACAAAACCTAAACATACTCTTCTTACCATACAATATAATTAATCCTACTCCCTGGTATTTACCAAAAAGACTTGAGAACTCATGTCCACACAAAAACCTGCTCAGGAATGTTTACAGCAGCTTTATTCATTAATTGCCAAAACTTGGAAGTAACCAAGAGTATTTCAGTAGATGAATGAATGGATAAACTCTGGTACATCCAGACAACAGAATATTAATCAGCACTGAAAAGAAATGAGCTATCAAGCAATGAAAAGACCTGGAGCAAACTTAAATGCATATTACTAAGGAAAAGAAGCCAGTCTGTAGCTGCTAACTGTTGACATCAAATTTTTTAAAAGCCAGGAGACACAGGCCGCAGCGGCTCACACCCGGAAGCCCAGTACCGGAGCACACCACAGTGCAACCAGCACCTCACAGCACAAGCAAAACACCAGCCTCACCAACATGACGAAACCCGACCGCAACCAAAAACAAAAAAACCAACTGGACATGGTGACACAAGCAGAAAAACCCAGCCACAAGAGAGGCCAAGATGCACTCCAACCCCGGACGCAGAAGCGGCACACAGCCAACACCACAAAGCCGAACACCACACGAAGAAACAAAGCAACACGCAAAACAAAAAATAAATAAAAAAAAACCAGGGGCAAAACGCAATACATCAACACGCTAAGCACAGCACGAAAAAAGAAAAACAAAAGACCATAAAATGACAACAAAAGCACAAGACCAAAAAGGCAAAAATAGGGAAACAATAAAGAGACCAAAAATAGAAAAAGGAAAAGGGGAAAGGAGAAAACAACAGGAAAACCACAGACGAAAAAGACGGAAGTAACAAAACCACGTAAAACAAGGAGATGGAGGATACAGGGAACCAAGAACCCAACAAAACACACAAGCCACAGAACCAAAAGGTGATAATGATGCTCAATCAATGTAGGTTCACCAGTTCTAACAAATGTACCTCTCTGTGGAGAGATGATTACAACTGGGGATGCTGTGTACATGTGTGACGTGGATGGGAGTGAGTATATTGGAAATCTGTACCTTCTAGTCAATTTCACTGTGAACCTAAAACTGCTCTAAAAAATGAAGTCTACTTAAAATTTTCTTTTAAAAGCTATGAAGAATTTACCAAATGTTTAATAAATTTTCTGAAAAAAGATTAAATGTCTTAATACATGAGATGTAATTAGATCAGCGCCTGGCATCTACTAAATGCGTAGTGATGTTTTTAGCTATTGTCATTGCTATTGTTACTATTACTAAAATTACCACGTGGGCCAGGCTTAATGGCTCGTATCTGTAATCCCAGCACTTCGGGAGGCCCATGCAGGCAGATTGCTTGAGCTCAGGAGTTTGAGACTAGCCTGGGCAACATGGAGAAACTTTGTCTCTACAAAAAATACAAAAATTAGCTGGGTGTGGTGATGTGCACCTGTTGTCTCAACTACCCGGGGGCCTGAGGCAGGAGGATTGCTTGAACCCAGGGGGTTGAGGCTGCAGTGAGCTGTGATTGTGCCACTGCACTTCAGCCTGGGCAACAGAGTGAGACCCTTTCTCAAAAAATTAAAATAAAATAAAATTTTAAAATTATCATAGCAAATAATCCTTACCAGCATGCAGAGATGTGGTTATTATTACCTCCATTTTATAGAGGAGAAAAGGGAGACTCAGACAGGTTAAGAACATTGCTTAAAGTCACACAGTTAGTGCTAGCATTGGCATGAGACTTTTGACTCAAATTCCAATATTCTTCCACCACTCCCCCTACCTCTGCAATGAGGAGTTATAAAATAAAAGTATCTGAATCAGCAAAGACATCTTCCTTGCATTTCTAAGTTCCAAGTGGCATAACTATTGTAAGTAAAATAATTTTGATCACAAACAGCACCTCTAGAGATGGCTACTTAGAACAGAACACCATTAATTGATAGGCATTTAGTTCAGATAGGGCAAAGTCCTATAAAGTACTAAACCTCTTGCTGAGTCAAGTAGCTTCAGAAGAATGGCAGATTGAAAAGAAAGAGCACAAGATCAGGTGTCAGAAACTCAGGCTGAATCCTGACTCTCTTCCTCACTGCTCTGACCTTATGAGCAAGCTACCCAAACCCTCTCTGCTTTAAGTGACAATTGTGAGGATTAAATAAAGTAACGCATGTTAGTGCAATGTGAACTACAGAGCTCTGGAAAAATATAAGCTATTCATTGTCATTACCACAGTCCAGGTGCCAGTAAAATCTGTTTCTTATTAACGTAAACTCAAAAAGTGTCCAGCCTTTTTGAAATGATCTGTTAACAGATAAGTGAACCTGAATGAAATTCCTCAGCATTATACATCATTTCCATTCCTAGAAACACGAGCTTAAAAAAGAACACAGAGATGTTCACTTAGAGACTCCAGCTCCTTTTTCTGCTTGTGGAACTCTGAAGACTATTCAAATACTACATTCTTTCATCTCCTAAGCCTCCATGCAGAAACCAGATGAGAAATATTTTCACTGCGGTGTGGGGTGGGGGCAAGACTCACCATTTTCATTGAACTGCATGGCTCTTAATTAGTGTAAATATTTGGTTCCCTAGACATTGCAAAAACTAGAGAGAGAATGGGCTCATTTCCATGAGAAAATGCAGTGCTTTTCACTGTTGGCTGCCAAGCCGGGCAAAAGAGAAATTTGCAAGTCCAAACTTTCTCACCCAAATAACCAAACCATGAATTTCTTCACTTAGGTGGAGACCTGAGAAAAAAGGGAGTGGTAAGATGAGTGACTGCATGTCAGCAGCTACCAGGTGGGCTTCCTCTCTGCAGCAGCCCCTTCCACCCCATATTACGTGCTCATTCACCTGCACGATTCATCATTTGTCTTGACTACAATTCTATTATTCCTGTCTAACCCATCACACAATTTAAAATCGCTTTCTAATATCTAATTAACTCCTATACTAATTCCCCAACTACCTATAAGTAAAGAAGCTCTAGTCCCCAAAGAGCTAAATAGTAAAGTCTCCTGCCTTCTCTCTGCTTCCAGAAAGCCTAAAGTCAGACTGTCAACCCTCAGATAGGGAATTTGAGGGTCAAATTCTAAAAAACCCAAATCTCTTCAGAGAAAATGAACCAAACACTGACTTTTTTGAGGAGTCTACCCCCTTCCATATGTAACAGATTAAGAAAAAAAAATCCAGCTTGCAGCTTGGTCACTCCATAGTGAGACCCAGCAATAGCCAAGCAGTCCTGGGTGAGCGTGATGGCTCATGATTGTAATGCCAGTACTTTGGGAGGCCGAGGCAGGTGGATCACTTGAGGCCAGAAGTTTGAGACCAGCCTTGCCAACATGGCAAAACTTTGCCTCTACTAAAAATACAAAAATCAGCCAGGCATGGTGGCCCACATCTGTAATCCCAGCTACTTGTGAGGCTGAGACAAGAGAATCTTTGCACCCCAAAGGCAGAGTTTGCAGTGAGCCTACATCATGCCACTGCACCCCAGCCTGAGGTGACAGAGCAAGACTGTTCAAAACCAACAACAACAAAAACAAGCTGTTCTTATACACACAAATGCAAACCCACTTACTGCCTCCTCATATTCAAATGTGAGTCTGCTGCCAAAAATCAGCAAAGACATGAAAATAGGCAGAAAAAGGTAAGATGCAGAGAAACAAACAATGCAGAGAGCAGAATAATCTTAAACATAAAAACAACAAAAAACTTCTCCAGATTGTTATATAGGGGCTCCAGGAGAAAAGTCTGGGGGCAGGAGCATGGTAATGATGTGTTTGAGCAGTCACGAAATACATTACATGTTTGACAAAGACACTGGAGAGTTCACCAAAAACAGCAATTGGTATTAGACAACACTAAAGACAAGAGTTATGGCTGCACACAGTGGCTCACGCCTACAATCCCAATACTTTGGGAGGCTGAGGCAGATGGAGCACTTGAGGCCAGCAGCTCAAGACCAGCCTGGCCAACATGGCCAAACATCGTCTCTACTGAAAACACAAAACTTAGCCAGGGTTAGTAATCTCAGCTATTCAGGAGGCTGAGGCATGAGAATCACTTGAACCTGGGAGGTAGAGGTTGCAGTGAGCCAAGATTCTACCACTGCACTCCAGCCTGGGAGACAGAACAAGATCCTGTCTCAAAATAATAGTAATAATAATAATAATAAAGACAAGGATTATCAACTCCAAGAGAAACAAAGGGCTATACAAAAAGGAACCACGATCATATTTTACTGTTGGCTTAACAGTGAAAAACATTTGTTTAAATCATAATGTTATAAATCTTGACTACTAGTTTAGCAAAATCCTGTTAAGTAACTTTGATGAGGGTATAGATGAAAACGAATTGTGTGGAGAGTGAGAGAGTAGTCATCTTTCTCTTAAAGTCAGTAAATGAAAAAAATGTAGTAAACGCATATTTAAGAATAAAAGAATAAATAGGCCAGGCACAGTGGCTCATGCCTGTAATTCCAGCACTTTGAGAGGCCGAAGCAGGAGGATAGTTTAAGGCCAGGAGTTCAAGACAGGTTTGGGAAACATAGCGAGATCCAATCTCTATTTAAAAAAATTAAAATAAAAATAATGTAGCTGAGTGTGGTGGTGCATGTCTATAGTCCTAGCTACTCAGGAGGTTGAGGTGGGAGAATTGCTTGAATACAGGAGTTCAAGGCTGCAGGGAGTTATGACTGCACCATTGCATTCTAGCCTAGGTGATAGAATGAAACTCTGTCTCTAAAAAAAAAAAAAGAGAGAGAGAGAAAAGAAAAAAATAAATAAAAGAGCAAATAGTAGGGAAGGGAAACAGCCCAAAGTGCAAAAGTGTTGTTTATTAAAATATAGAAATATAATACATAAATATATAAAAGAGGGAAGGGGCCTGAAGGGTGGAAAAGGTCACTGTTACCTTTTTAAATAAGGCTTAGAATTTGGGGGGGGGGCGCGGAGATTCAGATGTGTTAATATGTATTTGTATTACATTAATTTAAACATATATATAATTTTTTTTTCTTAAGAGATGAGATCACGCTATGTTGCCCAGGCTGGTCTTGAACTGCTGGGGTCAAGTGATCCTCCCACTTTGGCCTGGGAGTACAGGTGTGGGCCATCAAGCCTGGTCTAAAAGTATATATTTTGATGGCTAAAAGTAAAACTAAAAATCTCTATGACTGCAAGATGTAATCAGAGCTGGGGGTTGGAAGAATAAAACTCAAATAGGTAACTAGTCCCAAACCAAGTCATTGAAATCAGACACTTGTAAAAGCATGCTGTCCTCCCCCTTTTAATTAGACCTCTTCAAAAAATCGGCAGTNATGCAAATCAGCTTACTCTCTCCTCATATTCGAATGCGTGTCTGTTGCCAAAAATTAGCAAAGACATGAAAATAGGCAGTAAAAGATAAGATTCAGAGAAGAGACAATGCAGAGAGCAGAATAATCTTAAACATAAAAACAAAGAAAGTCTTCTCCAGATTGTTGTATAGGGGCTCCAGGAGAAAAGACTTGGGGCAGGGGGATGGTAATGGTATGTTTGAGCAGTCAGGAGACACATATTTAACAAAGACTGGAGAGTTCAACAAAAAATAGCAATTGGTATTAGACAAAACTAAAGATAAGAGTTATGGCTGAGCAGGGTAGCTCACTCCTATAATCCCAGCACTTTTTCTGAAAAGACGAGGTCTCACTATGTTTTTCCAGGCAGGTGAGGCCAGGAGTTTGAGACCAGCCTGGCCAACATGGTGAAACACCATCTATACTGAAAATACAAAAATTAGCTGGGCTTAGTAATCCCAGCTACTCAGGAGGCTGAGACATGAGAATCACTTGAACCTGGGAGGCAGAGGTTGCAGTAAGCCAAGATTGTACCACTGCACTCCAGCCTGGGTGACAGAGTGAGATCCTGTCTCAAAATAATAGTAATAATAATAATAAAGACAAGAATGATCAACTCCAAGAGAAACAAAGGGCTATACAAAAAGGAAACGTGATCATATTTTACTGTTAACTTAAGTGGAAAACATTTGTTTAAATCATAATGTTATAAACCTGGACTGCTAATTTAACAAAATACTATTAAATAACTTTGATGACAGTATAGATGAAAAGGAATTGTGTGGAGAGTGAGGGAGTGATCGATCATCTTTCTGCTAAAGTCAATAAATGAAAAAAAGTAGTAATTGCGTATTTAAGAATAAGAATAAATAGGCCAGGCACAGTGGCTCATGCCTGTAATTCCAGCACTTTGAGAGGCCAAAGCAGGAAGACTGCTTGAAGCCAGGAGTTCAAGATGAGTCTGGGCAACATAGTGAGACCCAGTCTCTATAAAAAAATAAATAAATAAAAATAATTTAGCTGAGTGTGGTGGTGCATGACTGAGTAGTTAGGACTACTCAGGAGGTTGAGGTGGGAGAATTGCTTGAATACAGGAGTTTGTGGCTGCAGGGAGTTAGGATTGCAACACTGCACTCCAGCCTAGGTGATAGAAAGAGACCCTGTCTGAAAGAAAGAAAGAAAGAAAGAAAGAAAGAAAGAAAGAAGGAAAGAAAGAAAGAAAAGAGCAAATAGCAGGGAAGGTAAACAGCCAAAAGTGTTGCTTATTGCAATATGGAAATAAAATACATAAATGTAATATAAAATAGGGAAGGGGACTGAAGGGTAGAGAAAGTCATGGTTATCTTTTAAAACAAGCCTCAGAATCCCACTTCAGCCTGGGATTGCAAGGGTGGGCCACCAAGCCTGGTCTAAAAATATATATTTTGATGGCTAAAATTAAAAATAAAAATCTCTATGACTGCAAGATGTAATCAGAGCTGGAGGTTGGAAGAATAAAGCTTAAATGGGTAACTAGTCCCAAACCAAGTCATTGAAATCAGACACTTGTAAAAGCATGCTGTCCTCCCCCTTTTAATTAGACCTCTTCAAAAAATCGGCAGTCTTACCACCATTGCTTTGATGTTACAAATAGACTGCAAAACATCTGATGGATCTTATAATTTCTCCAATTTATCACAGGGACAAAATACTTCTCTCGCGAATATTTTCGTAACTAATTAAAACCTTAATTTCTACTCTCTGCTGTCAGTCATGACAGTCTACATTAAATGCTTTATTTAGTCTAATCACACTGATATCCATTTGTATGCTAATATTTAGACATATGCTTGATAAATATCTAAATAAAGCATAACATTTTTTCCCAATAAAGGTAATTCTTTGGAAAGACAGAATTGACTTTAAGCTTTTAGAAAATATATACCAATAAACTGATAGAATGTATAAACCAGTTATAAACCTAAAACTTTTACTAAAATGATTCCAAACCCTCTCATAATTTCCTTTGAAGTTTGGCTTTTATCCAGCACAAGCAACACACTCTGCTCCATTAATTTTAAGTATCTATGAACGAGACACATTTAGGCTTAGAAATAATGAAGTTAGAACTACTCAAACATATGCATTCATGGATAATAATTGCTAATTGCTACACACACAGTCAAACCCACTTATTGTGGTTTGCTTTAAAAATAGACAAATTGATTTAATAAAAACCAGTTCAAACAGGGCATTTAGGAAGAGTAATTTGTTTACCTCTGTTGGTTTGTAGCAGTCTACAAGAGCTTCCTAGAATTAAACACACAGAAAGTCAGTTTTATTATTTTAAAATTCAATATTATTTTAAAAGTAAAATTAAAAATCATTTTATATTCATAGTGTTATTTTATAATGGTAAATCAAGTTTTCATACTGTCTAGAAACATACTTCATTTCAACACCAGTTGGTTGTCTGAAGATATAAAACATTTAACTTTAATATATTCCTCACCTGCATACACACATACTACATGAAAAACTTTTGAACAGGAAAGATTTATTTTTTATACTGTCATAACATTAAAAACAAAATGTAATCTTTGACCAGTTTTTTGTTTTTTTTGAGACAGAGTCTCACTCTGTCGCCCAGGCCGGAGTGCAGTGATGCTATCTCAGCTCATTGCAACCTCTCCCTCCTGGGTTCAAGTGATTCTCCTGCCTCAGCCTCCCGAATAGCTAGCACTACAGGTGTGCACTACCACACCCAGCTAATTTTTGTATTTTTAGTAGAGATGGGTTTTTGCCATGTTAGCCAGGCTGGTCTCAAACTCCTGACCTCAGCTGATCCACCCGCCTTGGCATCCCAAAGTACTGGGATTGCAGGAGTGAGCTACTGCACCTGGCCCCTTGACCAGGTTTTGAATGCCTTGCTGAGGAAGTACAGGGATGCCCAAGCATCCATGAGGTTGTAGACTTCAGAGAGATGTGGACTAACTTAGGAGCTCAAATCCAACTAAGTAACTAAAAACCTAACTTAGTAGCTCAAAATCCCAACTTAGTAGCTCAAAACCAAATCTGTGGAGATTTGGTTCTCCACAGGAACCAGATGCTACTCTCTAGTTTTCCTCTAATTAATTGGATATAACTCAGCAGGATCCAGATGCTTTCAAACCCACTCTTCTGGTCAATGACTTTGTACCTCTTCTGTATGCACATGCACATGCACATGCACACAACTTTCCTTTGGCTGCCAACTTGGTGGATATTAAAGTTGAGCCAGCCTGTGCAAGATGGTGGCACCCACACTGCACTCAGGAAGCAAGGGGTTTAAGTGCATTGCAGCCATAAACAGCCTGGGTCCTTACCTGGGAACTGGGGGGCAAGGGGTGATGACAGCTTAAAAAGAGCCTTTCAAGTTCTCGATTTTAAGAAAACTTTGTTATGTCATTACATTTTCCACAGAACTGATACCTGCGTTGTCTTTTTAAAATTTTATAGCTAGGATGCTATTGTCTCCCAGCCAAATCTACCAAGAAGAAATAATTGTCATAAGTGAGACTGTTTACCACTCAAGGGACGCTACTTAATGTCTAATACATTAAGCACATTAATACATTAAAATGTGCCCTTTGATTGCCATAGTGGCCATTTGCCATTTGTGGTCACCAACAGCCATTAGCAGTAATTATCAGTGGACATTAAGAACAATGGCAAGTTAAAGTTAATTGGTTTTAGAAACTCCCAAATGCAGATTTAAAAATGATACATTTGACCTCCCGTGGGAAGGGAAATGAGTATTGCACTTTATTGCTCTCAAATAAGGAAATATCAGACATCTCAATATCCATCGCTGTACTGGAATGCTACGAGGTGAGCACTGTCTATGAGAAGATAGTCTACTAAATAGAAGTATGCCATAAGCAACCATATATAAAAATTAATTTCATGAATGATACAGTCCACAACTGCGAGACAAGAGCCCTGGGCTTGGATGGTCCAGTGCTAGCTCAGTCTCTCTTCCTCTCACACAACTGTGGGGCATCACTTCCCTTCCCTGGCAAGGGGATCTTTGGAAGCAGAATCAGCTGTTTCTCCCAAGAAAATGAGGCTGGAGAAAGTGATGCCCATAAGGCGCTTTGAGAACTGACTATAGTCAAGAGCTGCTTTATCATCAGAGAGGCAGTTTAAGAGGCTGAACACTTAGCTGCCCATTGCTTTCCTCTCTGCAGACAGCCATGGCCCAAGTCCTGGTGCCAATGCTGCCACAGGGCAGAATCAGTTCATGCCAAGCTCCAGACTCTCAAGTGTCCATGATCAGAAGGCTCTCAATTTTGAAAACTGCTTACCTGTAACTTTGAAGCTCTCTCTTCATCACTGTCTGCATCAAGAAGATCATCAATGTCAATTTCTACCTCTGGCATTTCTTCTTCCTGGAGGGCAGCAGGAGGATACGAAGGCATTTAATTTAGTTAGAAATCTAACTGTATCCCACCAGTTAGGTTAAGTTGAAAAACAACTAGATCATCAATCAAGAGGGGCTGATGGATAAGCAGGGAGAAAGAGAAGCTGGGGGAGAGGAGGGAAGGAAAGAGAGGAAAGGGGAAACAGGAAGAAGGGGTAAAGAGAGGGAGAGGGGAGAAGATAAGAAAAAGGAAGAAGGAATGAGGACAGAGGGAGAAGGGGAATGAAGGAAGGAAGGAAAAGAAGAGGGGAAGGAAGGACAAGAGGGAGGAAGGGGAACAAAGGAGAATTAAGAGTCACAAAGGAGTAAAAGTCATATTGCAAAAAATGAGAATTTTCTATTTTCTAGCAGAAAACTACATCTATAAGCATATAATGGGAGATTGGCAGATAACAGAAAGAGCTGGGAGATTCCAGTTTCCTATCTAACAGCTACCCTTTGCTGGGTGATTACCCCAATCTCTATTTGGAGGTCTACATCTTCCTTCACAGCTCTGGGTCTATGGAAAACCTGATTTCAACCATGGGATTTGGGGCATCAGCATTGTCTTAGCCCCAGTTACTGATTTAAGAGAAGACACGTGGTCCAACTGAGAACTAAGGGGGCTCTGGGAAAAGGCGCTCTTTCAACAAGAATGTCCCCTTCACATCCTCTGAACCGAGGAAGTGTGTGGCACCGGAAATTGCCAGTGGCCAACATACAACCCTGAAGAGAGGCTGAGTTTAGGATGAGGCTGACTCCACGGTGGGCAGAGCTGGAGAGAATAAGAAAACAGGGTTCTAGGTAAAATCGCCACATCCCTGCATCAAACCACCTCTGAAGCCTGCTTGTGGGTGAGTGAGTCAACCCCTTTCATTGTTGCAGCCCATGTGGGTCTAGTTCAATAGTCCTGCAACCAAAGACATCCAGTCCAGAAAACAGAGAAGAAGGGCCAGCTGGATTTGGTGAAAGGCCTCACTAATTTGGAATCTGAACTTCAAACAAGATGTTGGCTATTTCTCATCTCTTTTGTTACCTAAGTCTTCTCTATACTTCTCAGAACAGCATTTTAAAATGTCAAAATAAAAGAGCATTTAAGAGAGTCCTGCAATTTTGCATTTCATCAGGAGTCACTGCAGCCCAACTCCTTTCAGCCGCAGGGATGGCTGAGGAGCATCTGTGGGAAGGAGCTAGAGAGAAAGGTGTGCATGGGGACACCAGGGACACCTGGGCATTCCCTGGGTGTAGTCTCTCTGTGTCTTGGCTCCAAGAGCTGTTTGTCTTGGCTTCCCGGGTGAAGCTGACTTTCCTTTCTACTGAAGTGCATTTGCACTAAACCTTGTGTGTATGTGTGTGTTGTGTGTGTGTGTGTGTTAAAACACAAAAGTAAGGACCCTAGTATACTGAGGAAGTCAAGGAATATGATACACTATCCTTGCTGACATCAGCTACAAGGGCAGGTCCTCAACAGGCAGGAAAGTTCCAGAAACAACCTCCCTAGTGACTTATTCCTGTTTCTTTGGAGAATTTCTATTTAGATCCTTTGCTTGGCTCTTAAGCAAATAAATACTTCAAAAGCAGTATTTATCAACATGAATGTTTTCGATCTCATCTGTGCAGTTCTGCCTAAAGTAAGAAAGATTTCGTACTTGACATAATTTTCATATCTGTACTTAATCATGTAGCTATTAATAGAAGCTGATGATGCGGAAACAGGAAGTTGAAATGCTTTGATGATAATAAAGCTGAAGGATGACTTTTCCGTGGCTAGGAGCATCGCTGTGCAAACATCACAGACTGAACGTACACAAACCTAGATGGCCTGGCCTACCACACACCTAGGCTGAGTGGCACAGCCTATTGCTCCTAGGCTGTAAACCTGGACAGCACGTTACCATACTGAATAATGTAGGCAACGGTAACACAGTGGGAAGTATTTGTGCATCTAAACATGGAAACGGTACTGTAAAAATAGGGCATTATAATCTTATGGGATGACTGTCATATATGCAGTCCATTGTTGATTTAAATACTGTTAAATGGTATGTGACTACGCTCGCAAGCTATAACAATGTGGCTCCTTAAATCTCCGGTAAATGAGCTTAATGTCTATTTTTTTTAAAGATGGAGTCTCGCTCTGTTGCCAGGCTGGGTGCAGTGGCACAATCTTGGCTCACTGCAACCTCCAACTCCCTGATACAAGTGATTCTCCTGCCTCAGCCTCCCAAGTAGCTGGGATTACAGGTACACGCCACTATGCCCAGCTAATTTTTGTATTTTTATTAGAGGCGGGGTTTCACCATGTTGGTCAGGATGGTCTGGATCTTCGGATCTCATGATCCACCTGCCTCGGCCTCCCAAAGTGCTGGGATTACAGGCATGAGCAACTGTGCCCAGCCAGTGTCTGCTATTTTTAAAGGAAATGACAGAACAATTAGTAACTAAAGCCTACCTCAGAACAGAGCAGCAATGAGTTTCCCTGTAAACATTATTCAAAGAGTTTTGATGCCAGCCAAGTTTGGTCAAACAGGCTTTGACTTGCATAGCCATGTAGGGCCTCACCCTACGCAGTGGGCATCTTCAGTTAGGCATCTTCTCCTTAGGACTGTGCATGCTCTCTGTTAGGTATTGCACTGACCCATTTTCCCCAACCCTTGAGATCTGGGCTGTCCAATATGGTAAGCACATGTGCTAAGCACATTAGAATACATTAAAATGAAAGACAATTCAGAATTCAGTTCCTCAGTCGCAATGGCCACATCTCAAGTGCTCAGTAGCTACATGCGGCAAGTGGCTGTTGCACTGGACAGCACGGATGAGAACGCCCGCACTGTGGCAGAAGCTCTATAGCACAGCGCTGCCCTGGAGTACACTCACTCTCTGGCTGAGGAAGCTGGGAAGCAAAGCCCCTTCCCCTCTCAAAGGGGCTTCACAGGAGTAAGGAAAAAAATTGCCAGGCATCTCAAGGTCACTCCCACTACCCAAGGGCATGTGGTGACAAACCCTGAGCTTGGTCTTGCAAACCAGAAAGCGGATGCCAACAAAGCCCAGATCTCAAGGGCTGGGGAAAACCTCAAGTGATTGAGTAATCACAACAGTCATTAGGCATCGGCACTTTTTACCAACCTATGCGCTCCTCAGAAAGCCCACCCTGACTTATCAGAGGCATCCTGCTCCCAGCTCAGCATGCACCCGGGTGTTCTGAATGCCAGTGAGGCTGAAACAAAATCCAGCTGAGAAGAACGCAGAGACCCAGAGGCTCTGCAGGGAGAGTCCTGGGAAGCAAAGACAGCACCTNATGCAAATCAGCTTACTCTCTCCTCATATTCGAATGCGTGTCTGTTGCCAAAAATTAGCAAAGACATGAAAATAGGCAGTAAAAGATAAGATTCAGAGAAGAGACAATGCAGAGAGCAGAATAATCTTAAACATAAAAACAAAGAAAGTCTTCTCCAGATTGTTGTATAGGGGCTCCAGGAGAAAAGACTTGGGGCAGGGGGATGGTAATGGTATGTTTGAGCAGTCAGGAGACACATATTTAACAAAGACTGGAGAGTTCAACAAAAAATAGCAATTGGTATTAGACAAAACTAAAGATAAGAGTTATGGCTGAGCAGGGTAGCTCACTCCTATAATCCCAGCACTTTTTCTGAAAAGACGAGGTCTCACTATGTTTTTCCAGGCAGGTGAGGCCAGGAGTTTGAGACCAGCCTGGCCAACATGGTGAAACACCATCTATACTGAAAATACAAAAATTAGCTGGGCTTAGTAATCCCAGCTACTCAGGAGGCTGAGACATGAGAATCACTTGAACCTGGGAGGCAGAGGTTGCAGTAAGCCAAGATTGTACCACTGCACTCCAGCCTGGGTGACAGAGTGAGATCCTGTCTCAAAATAATAGTAATAATAATAATAAAGACAAGAATGATCAACTCCAAGAGAAACAAAGGGCTATACAAAAAGGAAACGTGATCATATTTTACTGTTAACTTAAGTGGAAAACATTTGTTTAAATCATAATGTTATAAACCTGGACTGCTAATTTAACAAAATACTATTAAATAACTTTGATGACAGTATAGATGAAAAGGAATTGTGTGGAGAGTGAGGGAGTGATCGATCATCTTTCTGCTAAAGTCAATAAATGAAAAAAAGTAGTAATTGCGTATTTAAGAATAAGAATAAATAGGCCAGGCACAGTGGCTCATGCCTGTAATTCCAGCACTTTGAGAGGCCAAAGCAGGAAGACTGCTTGAAGCCAGGAGTTCAAGATGAGTCTGGGCAACATAGTGAGACCCAGTCTCTATAAAAAAATAAATAAATAAAAATAATTTAGCTGAGTGTGGTGGTGCATGACTGAGTAGTTAGGACTACTCAGGAGGTTGAGGTGGGAGAATTGCTTGAATACAGGAGTTTGTGGCTGCAGGGAGTTAGGATTGCAACACTGCACTCCAGCCTAGGTGATAGAAAGAGACCCTGTCTGAAAGAAAGAAAGAAAGAAAGAAAGAAAGAAAGAAAGAAGGAAAGAAAGAAAGAAAAGAGCAAATAGCAGGGAAGGTAAACAGCCAAAAGTGTTGCTTATTGCAATATGGAAATAAAATACATAAATGTAATATAAAATAGGGAAGGGGACTGAAGGGTAGAGAAAGTCATGGTTATCTTTTAAAACAAGCCTCAGAATCCCACTTCAGCCTGGGATTGCAAGGGTGGGCCACCAAGCCTGGTCTAAAAATATATATTTTGATGGCTAAAATTAAAAATAAAAATCTCTATGACTGCAAGATGTAATCAGAGCTGGAGGTTGGAAGAATAAAGCTTAAATGGGTAACTAGTCCCAAACCAAGTCATTGAAATCAGACACTTGTAAAAGCATGCTGTCCTCCCCCTTTTAATTAGACCTCTTCAAAAAATCGGCAGTCTTACCACCATTGCTTTGATGTTACAAATAGACTGCAAAACATCTGATGGATCTTATAATTTCTCCAATTTATCACAGGGACAAAATACTTCTCTCGCGAATATTTTCGTAACTAATTAAAACCTTAATTTCTACTCTCTGCTGTCAGTCATGACAGTCTACATTAAATGCTTTATTTAGTCTAATCACACTGATATCCATTTGTATGCTAATATTTAGACATATGCTTGATAAATATCTAAATAAAGCATAACATTTTTTCCCAATAAAGGTAATTCTTTGGAAAGACAGAATTGACTTTAAGCTTTTAGAAAATATATACCAATAAACTGATAGAATGTATAAACCAGTTATAAACCTAAAACTTTTACTAAAATGATTCCAAACCCTCTCATAATTTCCTTTGAAGTTTGGCTTTTATCCAGCACAAGCAACACACTCTGCTCCATTAATTTTAAGTATCTATGAACGAGACACATTTAGGCTTAGAAATAATGAAGTTAGAACTACTCAAACATATGCATTCATGGATAATAATTGCTAATTGCTACACACACAGTCAAACCCACTTATTGTGGTTTGCTTTAAAAATAGACAAATTGATTTAATAAAAACCAGTTCAAACAGGGCATTTAGGAAGAGTAATTTGTTTACCTCTGTTGGTTTGTAGCAGTCTACAAGAGCTTCCTAGAATTAAACACACAGAAAGTCAGTTTTATTATTTTAAAATTCAATATTATTTTAAAAGTAAAATTAAAAATCATTTTATATTCATAGTGTTATTTTATAATGGTAAATCAAGTTTTCATACTGTCTAGAAACATACTTCATTTCAACACCAGTTGGTTGTCTGAAGATATAAAACATTTAACTTTAATATATTCCTCACCTGCATACACACATACTACATGAAAAACTTTTGAACAGGAAAGATTTATTTTTTATACTGTCATAACATTAAAAACAAAATGTAATCTTTGACCAGTTTTTTGTTTTTTTTGAGACAGAGTCTCACTCTGTCGCCCAGGCCGGAGTGCAGTGATGCTATCTCAGCTCATTGCAACCTCTCCCTCCTGGGTTCAAGTGATTCTCCTGCCTCAGCCTCCCGAATAGCTAGCACTACAGGTGTGCACTACCACACCCAGCTAATTTTTGTATTTTTAGTAGAGATGGGTTTTTGCCATGTTAGCCAGGCTGGTCTCAAACTCCTGACCTCAGCTGATCCACCCGCCTTGGCATCCCAAAGTACTGGGATTGCAGGAGTGAGCTACTGCACCTGGCCCCTTGACCAGGTTTTGAATGCCTTGCTGAGGAAGTACAGGGATGCCCAAGCATCCATGAGGTTGTAGACTTCAGAGAGATGTGGACTAACTTAGGAGCTCAAATCCAACTAAGTAACTAAAAACCTAACTTAGTAGCTCAAAATCCCAACTTAGTAGCTCAAAACCAAATCTGTGGAGATTTGGTTCTCCACAGGAACCAGATGCTACTCTCTAGTTTTCCTCTAATTAATTGGATATAACTCAGCAGGATCCAGATGCTTTCAAACCCACTCTTCTGGTCAATGACTTTGTACCTCTTCTGTATGCACATGCACATGCACATGCACACAACTTTCCTTTGGCTGCCAACTTGGTGGATATTAAAGTTGAGCCAGCCTGTGCAAGATGGTGGCACCCACACTGCACTCAGGAAGCAAGGGGTTTAAGTGCATTGCAGCCATAAACAGCCTGGGTCCTTACCTGGGAACTGGGGGGCAAGGGGTGATGACAGCTTAAAAAGAGCCTTTCAAGTTCTCGATTTTAAGAAAACTTTGTTATGTCATTACATTTTCCACAGAACTGATACCTGCGTTGTCTTTTTAAAATTTTATAGCTAGGATGCTATTGTCTCCCAGCCAAATCTACCAAGAAGAAATAATTGTCATAAGTGAGACTGTTTACCACTCAAGGGACGCTACTTAATGTCTAATACATTAAGCACATTAATACATTAAAATGTGCCCTTTGATTGCCATAGTGGCCATTTGCCATTTGTGGTCACCAACAGCCATTAGCAGTAATTATCAGTGGACATTAAGAACAATGGCAAGTTAAAGTTAATTGGTTTTAGAAACTCCCAAATGCAGATTTAAAAATGATACATTTGACCTCCCGTGGGAAGGGAAATGAGTATTGCACTTTATTGCTCTCAAATAAGGAAATATCAGACATCTCAATATCCATCGCTGTACTGGAATGCTACGAGGTGAGCACTGTCTATGAGAAGATAGTCTACTAAATAGAAGTATGCCATAAGCAACCATATATAAAAATTAATTTCATGAATGATACAGTCCACAACTGCGAGACAAGAGCCCTGGGCTTGGATGGTCCAGTGCTAGCTCAGTCTCTCTTCCTCTCACACAACTGTGGGGCATCACTTCCCTTCCCTGGCAAGGGGATCTTTGGAAGCAGAATCAGCTGTTTCTCCCAAGAAAATGAGGCTGGAGAAAGTGATGCCCATAAGGCGCTTTGAGAACTGACTATAGTCAAGAGCTGGTTTATCATCAGAGAGGCAGTTTAAGAGGCTGAACACTTAGCTGCCCATTGCTTTCCTCTCTGCAGACAGCCATGGCCCAAGTCCTGGTGCCAATGCTGCCACAGGGCAGAATCAGTTCATGCCAAGCTCCAGACTCTCAAGTGTCCATGATCAGAAGGCTCTCAATTTTGAAAACTGCTTACCTGTAACTTTGAAGCTCTCTCTTCATCACTGTCTGCATCAAGAAGATCATCAATGTCAATTTCTACCTCTGGCATTTCTTCTTCCTGGAGGGCAGCAGGAGGATACGAAGGCATTTAATTTAGTTAGAAATCTAACTGTATCCCACCAGTTAGGTTAAGTTGAAAAACAACTAGATCATCAATCAAGAGGGGCTGATGGATAAGCAGGGAGAAAGAGAAGCTGGGGGAGAGGAGGGAAGGAAAGAGAGGAAAGGGGAAACAGGAAGAAGGGGTAAAGAGAGGGAGAGGGGAGAAGATAAGAAAAAGGAAGAAGGAATGAGGACAGAGGGAGAAGGGGAATGAAGGAAGGAAGGAAAAGAAGAGGGGAAGGAAGGACAAGAGGGAGGAAGGGGAACAAAGGAGAATTAAGAGTCACAAAGGAGTAAAAGTCATATTGCAAAAAATGAGAATTTTCTATTTTCTAGCAGAAAACTACATCTATAAGCATATAATGGGAGATTGGCAGATAACAGAAAGAGCTGGGAGATTCCAGTTTCCTATCTAACAGCTACCCTTTGCTGGGTGATTACCCCAATCTCTATTTGGAGGTCTACATCTTCCTTCACAGCTCTGGGTCTATGGAAAACCTGATTTCAACCATGGGATTTGGGGCATCAGCATTGTCTTAGCCCCAGTTACTGATTTAAGAGAAGACACGTGGTCCAACTGAGAACTAAGGGGGCTCTGGGAAAAGGCGCTCTTTCAACAAGAATGTCCCCTTCACATCCTCTGAACCGAGGAAGTGTGTGGCACCGGAAATTGCCAGTGGCCAACATACAACCCTGAAGAGAGGCTGAGTTTAGGATGAGGCTGACTCCACGGTGGGCAGAGCTGGAGAGAATAAGAAAACAGGGTTCTAGGTAAAATCGCCACATCCCTGCATCAAACCACCTCTGAAGCCTGCTTGTGGGTGAGTGAGTCAACCCCTTTCATTGTTGCAGCCCATGTGGGTCTAGTTCAATAGTCCTGCAACCAAAGACATCCAGTCCAGAAAACAGAGAAGAAGGGCCAGCTGGATTTGGTGAAAGGCCTCACTAATTTGGAATCTGACCTTCAAAGGAGATCTTGGCTATTTCTCATCTCTTTTGTTACCTAAGTCTTCTCTATACTTCTCAGAACAGCATTTTAAAATGTCAAAATAAAAGAGCATTTAAGAGAGTCCTGCAATTTTGCATTTCATCAGGAGTCACTGCAGCCCAACTCCTCCCAGCCGCAGGGATGGCTGAGGAGCATCTGCAGGAAGGAGCTAGAGAGAAAGGTGTGCGTGTGTTTGTCTTGGCTTCCCAGGCTGACTTTCTGAATGTTTCCTTCCTACTAAAGTGCATTTATTCATTAATAGTACTCAACCTTGTGTGTGTGTGTGTGTGTGTGTGTGTGTGTGTGTGTGTGTGTGTATGTTACAACACAAAAGTGAGGACCCTAGTATACAGAGGAAGTCAAGAAATGTGATGCACTATCCTTGCTGACATCAGCTCCAAGGGCAGGCCCTCAACAGGCAGGAAAGTTCCAGAAACAACCTCCCTAGTGACTTATTCCTGTTTCTGTGGAGAATTTCTATTTAGATCCTTTGCATGGCTCTTAAGGGGAAAATCCACTTCAAAAGCAGTATTTGTCAACATGAATGTTTTAGATCTCATCTGTGCAGTTCTGCCCAATGAAAGAAAGATTTTGTACTCCTCAACATAATCTTCATATCTGTAGCTATTAATAGAAGCTGATGATGCGGAAACAGGAAGTTGAAATGCTTTGATGATAATAAAGCTGAAGGATGACTTTTCCGTGGCTAGGAGCATCGCTGTGCAAACATCACAGACTGAACGTACACAAACCTAGATGGCCTGGCCTACCACACACCTAGGCTGAGTGGCACAGCCTATTGCTCCTAGGCTGTAAACCTGGACAGCACGTTACCATACTGAATAATGTAGGCAACGGTAACACAGTGGGAAGTATTTGTGCATCTAAACATGGAAACGGTACTGTAAAAATAGGGCATTATAATCTTATGGGATGACTGTCATATATGCAGTCCATTGTTGATTTAAATACTGTTAAATGGTATGTGACTACGCTCGCAAGCTATAACAATGTGGCTCCTTAAATCTCCGGTAAATGAGCTTAATGTCTATTTTTTTTAAAGATGGAGTCTCGCTCTGTTGCCAGGCTGGGTGCAGTGGCACAATCTTGGCTCACTGCAACCTCCAACTCCCTGATACAAGTGATTCTCCTGCCTCAGCCTCCCAAGTAGCTGGGATTACAGGTACACGCCACTATGCCCAGCTAATTTTTGTATTTTTATTAGAGGCGGGGTTTCACCATGTTGGTCAGGATGGTCTGGATCTTCGGATCTCATGATCCACCTGCCTCGGCCTCCCAAAGTGCTGGGATTACAGGCATGAGCAACTGTGCCCAGCCAGTGTCTGCTATTTTTAAAGGAAATGACAGAACAATTAGTAACTAAAGCCTACCTCAGAACAGAGCAGCAATGAGTTTCCCTGTAAACATTATTCAAAGAGTTTTGATGCCAGCCAAGTTTGGTCAAACAGGCTTTGACTTGCATAGCCATGTAGGGCCTCACCCTACGCAGTGGGCATCTTCAGTTAGGCATCTTCTCCTTAGGACTGTGCATGCTCTCTGTTAGGTATTGCACTGACCCATTTTCCCCAACCCTTGAGATCTGGGCTGTCCAATATGGTAAGCACATGTGCTAAGCACATTAGAATACATTAAAATGAAAGACAATTCAGAATTCAGTTCCTCAGTCGCAATGGCCACATCTCAAGTGCTCAGTAGCTACATGCGGCAAGTGGCTGTTGCACTGGACAGCACGGATGAGAACGCCCGCACTGTGGCAGAAGCTCTATAGCACAGCGCTGCCCTGGAGTACACTCACTCTCTGGCTGAGGAAGCTGGGAAGCAAAGCCCCTTCCCCTCTCAAAGGGGCTTCACAGGAGTAAGGAAAAAAATTGCCAGGCATCTCAAGGTCACTCCCACTACCCAAGGGCATGTGGTGACAAACCCTGAGCTTGGTCTTGCAAACCAGAAAGCGGATGCCAACAAAGCCCAGATCTCAAGGGCTGGGGAAAACCTCAAGTGATTGAGTAATCACAACAGTCATTAGGCATCGGCACTTTTTACCAACCTATGCGCTCCTCAGAAAGCCCACCCTGACTTATCAGAGGCATCCTGCTCCCAGCTCAGCATGCACCCGGGTGTTCTGAATGCCAGTGAGGCTGAAACAAAATCCAGCTGAGAAGAACGCAGAGACCCAGAGGCTCTGCAGGGAGAGTCCTGGGAAGCAAAGACAGCACCTAAGTGCCAAGGAGAGATTCCTGTAGATTGGTACTTAATATTCTTAATGAGAAGTATGGAAATATTCTAAATTCAATTGAAGTTCTATTTAACTTCTTCTTCTGTATGCTGGTCTTAGAGCAGTATCACTGAAAAACCTTAGTGATAGATCAAATCACTTACGAAGGAGTGAACATGCCCACGGCCCACCACGATGTCCCAGAGCTTAGTTGTGTTTGGGCATCTTCCCACATTAAAGATGTGTCCCTAAACAGTGGCTCTGGTGACAAAAAGGGGAACAACTATCTTCATAGCTGCTGGGGAAAGTTACCAGCTACACCCTACCCCACATTAGTGAGAGGCCCTCTTGGGAGCCACGGCACGAGGTCCTGGATCACCTCTAGGCATTTTTCTGGTCGTACATTTGTTGAAAAGCCACAGTCCATGGTGTGCCAGCCACAGTGTGTGTCTGTGTCCTCACTGGCATTCAGAACACCCAGGTGCATGCTGAGCTGGGAGCAGGATGCCTCTCTCCTCCTATGCCTCTGATAAGTCAGGGTGGGCTTTCTGAGAAAGGCACTGTGTGTCAGCCACAGTGAGGCCCTGGCCCTGGCGGATGGGCCATCTAAACACAGCTCTGACAAACACAATGGCAAGCAGTGGCCCCAAAGCCACAGACAACCCTGAGTGCTTTAGTGATTCAGGGAGAGAGGAAACTCTGCTGCAGGCAGGCGGGGAGATTTCACATAGGAGGGAGGAGGTGAGCTGGCCTTGTGCAGTGACAGGATTTGGACAGGTTTAGAGGGAAGGGAGAGCACTCCCAAGAGGCAAAATGGTAGCAGGAGGCAAAAAGACAAGACGAGTTCTAAATATGGGTGTAGAAAGGTCCTTGGCCTGGAAGCCGGTCAGCCCTGGGCTGCAAATATGAACATTAATGGGGGCCAGACAGGTGACAGAAAAGGGACAGGCCGGGGGCCATACTGTAGAGTGAGGAGTGCGGCAAACTGCAGAAAACACGGCCCATGGAAAAGCAGCAGGGAGCACTCCATTCCCACCTCCTGTCACCTTTTAGGAATATGCACTCAGTGCTGCCGGATTTTCTAAGTTTTCAGGAATAACTAGAAGCAGAGTTTTTAATGTAAAACATTCCAACTTTTAAAGCTGCCTGGCAACTTTTTAAAATGTTGTGTAGGATAAACAAAACCCACTGGCCCATAGACTGGGGTTTCCCCTTGTCCTGCAGAGACGGTCACCACTGAGGGCTCCATGGCTCCAGAACGAGAGGGGAAGGACAGAAGGAAGAGCTGGCCTGCTGCAGAGCCAGGCCAACAGGGAGGAGGCAGGAGGCTGTGGGAAGCCACGCATCAGGTGCAAAGCCACAGGCCTTGAAGGCGATCCTGGTAAGAATAAAAACAGTGATAATAGGGAGGAATAAACAGATGAGTCTGGAGAGGAGCTGGGTGAGGGATGAGGGAGAAAGAAAAGGTAAAGAGAAGACCCGGGTTCTAAGAGGTTTTAGAGAAAAAGCAACGACGAGAGCACACGGGCTGAAGACAGCTCGCACACCAGGGCGCAGTGCAGGCTTTGGCCACCACCAGCCCCTGCCCCAACTTGTAAGCAGAAGCGGGATCCCCACACTGCCACACTCGGGTAAGCGCCGCAGAACCTGCCGCTGGGCTTGCCGTGGATGGAGGCGCAGAATGGCTTCAGGCACCAGGGTGCAGAAATGCAAGCAAAGCAGAGTCCTG
>NW_016107321.1:14593381-14606924 GCF_001604975.1 Cebus imitator
TAAAAGGAACTGAATCCTTGGGATTATGTGAGCTCTCTATGAAAATATTTACATCTCATGTTTTCATTTTAATGACAATCCAAAATAATTCCTGTAAGGAGCGCAGTCTAAGAATAGTCTGGACAGCCGCGCTATAACCACGCTGTGCTGGGCTGCCCCGTGTTTACACATTGGCATCAAGCAGAGTTATGTTGACTGTTGTGGCTAATGAGAAAAAAGCCACAGGGTAGATTTAATGTATAAACGACTCATTCACACCAAGTGAAGTCACACGCTATCACTCAAAAGTCGCTGAGCTACAGCAATCTGCACCTCGTTCCTGTGACAAAAGGAGTGAAGTCAGCCGCCACAGCAAATGGAGGTTGTGCATGTGAGTTTCATCAGCTGGGCCCTATGTTTAATTTGCAATTTTGATGTGATTTTTATAACCATAGCATAAGGAATTTATATCCAGTTTTAAGTGGTACGTATTTAAATAATATAACATGAAATATCTAAATCAGCCCTGGAATCTGCAAAAAAAGAAAAAAAAAAGTTTCCATTTAACAATGGGCCCAACCTACCCTATGACACATCACTATATAATGTCAGGACCCTGGGGATAAAAGGAGGATCCTGGAAGCTTCCAGAAGAAAACTAGACCACACATGGAAGACAGAGGATTAATGTCAGGGGGTTTCCCTATAGCAACAGAGCATGGAAGCCAACAGCAAGGATTCCAGAAACCCAAGAGGCAAGCATTTCCTCAAGGCCTGCATCCTCCCCACTGTGGTTTGGATGTGGTTTGCCACCTCAGAAAGTCAGAGTGAAATTTGGTCCCCAGTGCAACAGTACTGAGCGAGAGGTGGTGGGAACTTTCAGAGGTGATTCGGTCATGGGGGCATACCCTCATGCATGCGTTAACACCATTCTCTAGAGACTGGGTTTCTTCTCATGAGGCTGGTTGTTATAAAGTGAGTCAGTCCCCTTTGCCCCATCTCGTTTTTCAAGGCTCACCTGCCCTTCCAGTTTTCTGCCACGCTATGACACGCCATGAAGGCTCTCACCAGAAGCCAACCAGATGTGACCCCTCAACCTTGAACTTCCCAGACCTTGAGGTTGGAAATTGTTTCCTCTTGGGACTCTGTAATCCTTGCTCTTGGCTTCCGTTGGGAAGCCTGCTGACATTGATCATCTTCTCCAGAACTAAAAGAAATAAATTTCTTTTAGCCTGTAGCCTTCTATCACAGCAACAGAAAATGAACCTAAGACATTCCCAAACTGTCTATCAAGGATAGAGAAAAAACATAGACATTTTATGACACATTGGATCTTCCATCTTCATATATTTACCTCCCATTTTGGGAAGGAGCGCTCCAGCAAAATAGAGAAATAAAGTTTGATTTTCTTATATCCTCTACAAATGTGGCTCATGAAGGCCAGAGGGCACGTCCCAAAATCGAGATTGAGGAAGGTACATGGGACACCAGAGTGAAGAACAAAGCAGACGGAGGCTTGACAAGCTGGGGCGCATGCGAGGCATGCAGGGGAGCCTGTGATGCCAACCGAGGGCCCAACCCCACTGGGCACCCATCTGCACAGGTGGCCGGCCATTTAGAGTGGCTGGGGTTGGATGGCCTCGCCTTGGGCCTTTAACAGAAGTAGCATGGGTAGACAAGCATATGCCTTTCCAGTGGGATCCCATAGTATCAGTATTTCCCTAATACTCACTTGCTTTAAAAATTAAACAAATGGCTAATGCTCACTTAGAGCCAGAGAGCAAAGTCCTCCCAAAGTCCCCTTTAAAAACATCAAAATAGCCTGACTGAACCTGACTCCATAGTGAGGTGAAGGAATATTTTGCATAGTATTTAAAGGAACCGCCGTTCTTGTCTCCCAGGAGAGCAGGTCCTGACCTACCTGTATCCTATGAAGGTTCACTTCTGGGCCACTGATGCAGATGCTAACGACAGCTTCAGAAAGGAGAGCTACCACAGAGAAAGTCTCCCTTTCCTCCTGCTCATGAAGACACACCCAACACAAGTGAGCAGGCGCGGCATTATCTCACAAATCAACACTGTGAAACAAATACCAGCTCTCGGACATGAAGATTCACATCCTGGGTTAGGTCAGATTGTTGTAGAACTAGGCACATCGACATCAGGATCTCAGAACACCAGGCAAACCCATGCAGCCCTGATGTACTGAGCACCTACTACCTGTCAGGCGCAGCCTTAGATGTCAGGGATAAGGAATGATCAACTGGCAAAAACATTTGCTCTCGTGGGATTAAACCCGAATAGGGGAAGACAGACAATAAACAAGTACAATCAGTGTGGCAAATGGTGATAAATATTTTGTAGAAAAATTAGGCAGGGGAGATAGAGAGTAGGGGGCCTGGAATTTTAAACCAGGCAGTGACAGGGTAAGGCTCAGTGAGACATATGTCTGATTAAAGACATAGCATTAAGGGAAAACACTTAATGTCAGGCTGTGTCTAAGAAGCTGCCAGGAGCCTGGGGTCACTCCAGCAGAGTTGGGGCCATGGTGGGGGAAGGGACAGAGCATGTGGAGACTCGGAGGCTCCTGTAAAGCCTCTGACTTGTGCTGTGAGTGAGAGAAAAGCCGTTGTGGGTTTGAACAGAGGGATGATGGGTTATAATTTACCTGTTAGAAAGGAGGGCATATGTGAAAAGACCACTTAAGAGGCCACAGAAATAAGCTGATAAGAGATAGCATTCGCTTCAACTACGGGGTAGCATAATATATATTCTTTTTCTTTTTTGAGATAGAGTCTCGTTCTGTCACCCAAACTGGAGTATAGTGGCACGATCTTGGCTCACTGCAACCTCCGCCTCCCAGGTTCAGGGGATTCTCCTGCTTCAGTCTCCCAAGTAGCTGAGATTACACACTTCTGCCACCTTGCCCAGCTAATTTTTATATTTTTAGTAGAAATGGGGTTTCACCATATTGACCAGGCTGGTCTCGAACTCCTGATCTCAAGTGATCCACCTGCCTCAGCCTCCCAAGTATGATATATATTTTGTTCTTACAAATGAGCTCTCATCTGGGTCACCGCTGATCCAAACCTCAAAGAGCAAACTGGTGTCTCAAGAGCTCCACCAGGTACTGCAGTTGGCTGAGCCATTTGGCACTTTGCAAGATGGCAAGTCCCAAGCTCACACCTATTACAGCAGCAGGCCAGTGTGATGGGGGTGTGAGCCACTGACAATGCAGACCAGGTGGTGAGAGAAGTGCCCAGGGACTTGTGGTCCCAGAAGTTCAGTGAGGTTGCTAGACGCTGACTAAACCCAGGCTGAACTGCCTCGGGGCAGTGGCAAAGCAGCAAGGAAAAAGAGGCTGAGGAGGCCTTTTCTAGGTCCTGAACCCACCCACCAGGCAGGAGTCTCTTTCCCACACACCAGGGAGGTTGCTCCTCCTCTGTGGGGCTACACCAGTATCACTGGCACCCAGGGCAGGCCTCGTTCATCCCCCAGATCTCTCCCCTACATTTAGAAATTCATTTTAGAAAATGAATATCTCTGGAGAGATTATCAAAGTGCTCCAGACACAACTTGAAAAAAAAAAAAAAAGGACTCTGAGTTGGGGCAGAGTGGTGTTCTACGCCCAGCCTTGGTCTCAAAGGGCTCAAGAGACCACTTCCTTCTGCGATGGGAGGACTCTAGGGAGTCTGGTGAGCAGTGCACAGCATGGGAATAAAGTGACCGAAGCTTCCGACTTCCCTGTATGACCCAGGAAGCCCTGCTTCTCAGCACAGAGGAGATCTCTTGGGTAGGAGCCAAGTGGTGGTGTGCCCAGAACATGGGGTTTGGAGAGAGGCAGGCCCAGGTTTTAATTTCATCTCTGCCTCTGACAACCCTTGAGAGCTGGGGCAGGGCAACGCATCCCCTAAGACTTAGCTCCCACACCTGTGAAATGGAGACTGCTGTCTAATTCTCGGAGCTGGATAAAAATCTGGCACGAATATGCCCAGGCATGTTGTGTAAACTCAACCAATGGCAACAGGACCTCAGTGGGTGCTAAGTCGACTGGGCATATCTGATTCCTCTTCAAATAAATACACACATGTTTCATGTAAATGTCTCTTCCAGGGAATCTTGTACTCCTGATGCCTGAAAATCGTAGTGAAGACCTATCACATTACCAACTCATTCAAAACCACAGGATTCAAAGAGAAAAAAAAGAAAAGGGAAACGTCAGCAAAAAAAGCCAGCTGCAGAGCTTCCCGGAGACAGTCACACAGTGCTCTGCATATGAACACTGACCACGCACAGCTGGTTGTTGACAATGCCCGAGTGAGGAGAAAGCCGGCAGGTTGTTCCTCATGAGGCAAGTGAAAAGAAGTCATGGCTGAGACAGTTCATAAAGATGGCAAGGACCACCTTCTAAGCCGTGCCATAAATGAGGACACTGAGAACACCTTGAAGGAACTGGACACAGTGGCCAGATGGCCACCACCCTCATGGCTCCTGTGTGACTGACAGCAGCATCAGCATCTCCCCTCAGGACCCTCCCTTCCCCATGCAGCACCTGCAGGAAGATCCCGGGAGGGAGAGGAACACCACCAGAAGCTACGGGCTGGTCCTGGGCCGCAGGCAATGGATAAGGACACTGGGATAGGATAAAGGAAGGACTGGCACCACCCAAGGTCAGAGAAGCAGCAGCAGTCCAGCCTATTTCTAAGAAGTCACACCTGTCTATGTCTTGCTTCTCGTTAATTTAGGGATTGGACCTGAGCTGTCTTCTGATAGAGGATGGTCCACAACCACATTTACAGTGGAAATGCTTAAAGCCAAGCAGAACTCAGACTGGAAACACTTAAGTTACCTGAGGATGAAATAAAAGCAGTGGGCAGAAGCCTGTTATAGCCAATTCTTGGAGAGAAGCCGGTTCCCCTGCACTGTCAACTGCTCATGAATGAGACATTCTGGGTTGCTGCAGTGGTAGATTTCCTACCACAGAACACGAAATCCAGACCGATCCACCTCCTGTCTTGGGAAGGCTCCTAGATCAGCAATGGTCAAATACGTCCAGTACTGGCAGGTGCACAGAAGTCTGAGAAGATGATACGGAAATGCCGCTTGGATGACACTGAGAGGAAATTGTGAATCCCATCACAAGGCCTCCCGCTGGTGAGCGGACACGTGGCGCTTCGAGTCCAAAAGGTGATTGCTGATCTGGGTTATCAAGCATGGAAAGACACGAAGGACCCTTAAATGCAGATCCTAAGTGAACGAAGCCAAACTGGAAAGGTGCCATCCTGCATGATTCCAACTACAGGACATTCTGGAAAAGGCTAAAATACGGAGATAGTACAACCATCAGGGATTGCCAGGGGCTGACGGGAGGGAGAGATGACCAGGGCAGAGCGTGGGGCATTTTTCAGGCCAGAAAACCTGTATGATCTTGTAAGGGTGCATATATGTCATCACACATTTGTAAAAACCCAGTTAGAGAAAAATGACACACAACCCCAGATCTCACAGAATGCACAGCACAGAGTGAGCCTGAATGGAAATGATGGACTTTAGTTAACAATAATGTATCAAGATTGTCTCAGCAATTGTAATCGAGACACCACACTAATGCTTGATGTTAAGAAAAAAGGAAACTGGAATGGAGGAATGAGAAAGAAAGGGGTAGATGAGAAGTCTCTGTGCTTTTGGCTCATTTTTCTGTAAATCTAAAATGCTTTTAAAAAATTAAGTTATTAAATTAAAACAAAACAAAAGAGCAAGACTAATGAGCTGGTGGTGGCTGAACCTGGAAGGTGAGGGCCAGAGCTCCCTGTGACTGGCCCTGCTGGCTCTTCTTACAGCTGAGGGCTGGGCAAAAGGTCCAGGTGTGAGTCACAAAATGACATTCAACCAACTGAACCACACCCAGGTCCTCAGCTTCAGCCCTGAGACCAGGGCAGGCACCATGGGGAGCCTCCCAGAGAGGACCCTGCAGGGCTGTCCCAGTGGCAAAGGAGCGGCAAAGTCAGCTGGAGTCTCTTCTGCCCAGTGGGGACTCCAACTCCCGGCTGAGAAGAGCCAGGGTTGCAGCTGACAGGACACGGGCCTGCACTAAACCTAAGAACAGCAAGGGTGCAAATGAGAGAGGGAGAAGCAAAGCCAGGTGGCAGCACAGCCTGAGGCAAGGAGGCGTGGGCTTGATCTGGGGAAAGTCAGCTGGAGCCAAGCAGTGCCTCTTCTGTGGGCCCAGCCTGCGTGGCAGGGTCGAGGCACAGGGGAGGGACACAGAGACTAACAGAATCAAGGTCAGCCAGCCTTGTGGGGTGGGGGCACCCACCAGGGATGTTCTACTTGAGGATCAGAAACTTGCTAGAACATTCCTTGCACTACCTTCTTCACAGCGCACAGGAGAAGGGGAGAGAGGAGCTCACGCTTGATGCAAAGGCTACACCAGGGTCAGAGGGCAGGCCGCCTGGGCACATGGGCCCAGCTGTCTTTGGTCTTAGGGAAAGAGGCCAGTCCAAAATAAAAAGTCATTTAACCAGAGCTGCCTTGTGAAACGGGCAGACCAAAGGGCAGGCTTCTTTGTAAATCATTACCGTAATCGTTTACGTGTAATGAGTGTTTATGTAGGCCATGTGACGGTTCATGGAGTACTTCACTCCCGACCCCTCCTCTCCCTGTCCCCACCATCCAATCCATCACCATAACTATCAGTTCTATAGCTTAAATGTCTCCTGAGCCTACGCTTTGTACCACCTCCACTGCCCCCTAGTGAAAGCTAAATCATCTTCTGCATAAGCCATAGCAGGAGCCTCTTAGCTGGTTTCCACGGCCCACCCTCATTACTCCTCCACCCCAATTTCCACTCTGTGGCCAGAGTAGCAACTTTAAGAACACACACCTGTCATTCGCCAGCTTAGAACCCACGAGTGACTTCCTACCAGTCTTAGAACCAACATTCTTACCACCACCTGGAAGGCTTCGCCTGCTGAGCTTGCAGCCTCCTCTCCATTCAACGCCTCACCCCGACTCTCTGAGCTCTAGCTCTGCTGGTCTCCTCCCGTCCCTCAGGACACTCCCCAGCTAGGCCTCCACGGGGCCTTTGCACGTACTGGGTGCACACGTAGGACACTCTTCTCATTATCTTACATCAGCCATCACTTCCTAAAGCAAAATGTCTTCACCAGACTTGTGAAGACGTCAACCTCCCAGCCCTGGAAACTCACAATGCCCTGCACCTCTCTTTTGCTGCACTTTCCATACACCTAAATTTGCATTGATCAGTCTCCCTCCCTAAACTAGAGGAACAAGAGCAGTGCCTGGTACAGTGCCTGACACAGCCCCGATAATCATTTTGTAAATAAAATAACAATTCCCTGAGGTGGATATTATCATCAACTCTATTTACAGGGGCAATGTCTGAGTATCCTGCCCAATGGGGCTGATAGCTTCCTTGGTTCCAGACCTGGACCATCTGACCTCACAGTGTATGGCCCTACAACTTGTGCTATGTGCCTTTCAGGATGCAGCATGGCTGGGGAAATGATTTCCCCCTTTCAACTTTAGTGACTTTTGGAGCAGCAAGGGACAAGAGCAGAGCCCTTTCAGCCATGCAGCCCCAGACACCCAGCTCATTAAAGAAGCCCTGGTATCCATAGCACACAGCCAGCTGGAGCCCAGGAAACTCCATGGAAACTTACAGGATGACAACAGCTTTCACACTCAGGGGACCACACTCCCTGTGAGACAGATATGAATGGATTCAGGCTCTCAGTGAAGACTTGAAGGAAAGAGGCAAGTTTGGGAATGACTAGCCATTTCTGGAGAACACGCGAATCCCCCAGCTGGAGGCCTCGGCCTCTCCTGCTACAAATATAGGGGATGTGGCTGCTTCTAATCTTGCTCTTCTGCACACCTGTTATAGAGGAGCCCACAGCTGCAAGTCGGAGCCTGTCCAAAGGGAAGGGAGCCAGGGGCAGGGCCATGAGACGCATCACTGTGTCTCCCACTCCAGCCTCTGCTCAGCAGTGGAAAAGGAGCACTCCCCAGATTGAGAACGGGAGCTGGACAGGTTCACCTTAGGATGAGAAGGAAGAACTTAGGTCTGCAGACTTGGTTAAGGAAGGGTTCAATGCAAGATCACAAGGGAGGGAGAAAAGGCAACTGTCTCAGAGAGGCGAGTAATTCAGACCCCAGCACCATGATGGTTAGCTGAGGCTATTGCCAATCTCCAGCGCTCAAGTAGAGTCTATTTAAGAGCCTGTACTTCAGAAAGTTAACTGGTTTTTAATTGTACGTCCTACAATTGTATGTATATCGGTATATATATACATACGGCTCACCTATAAAAACCTATATATATATGACTCTATATATATGTATAGCCATACATATATATGTGTATATATATATATGCTTTTATAGGAGAGGCTTATGTGTGTGTGTGTGTGTGTGTGTGTGTGTGTGAGTGTGACTCTTCTATAAAAGCCCTCAAATATTAATATATCTACTGGTTTCAATAATGTTACCAAAAATGTAAGGTGTACTTCATTTAATTTTAAAGTGTACCTAGGGGATTGATTACACGAGGTGCAACAAAAATTAAAGTGTGAAACACCACAGGTGTGAAAATGTGATGGAAATGAGACAGAGTTACCTTCTTCATTATTTATTCCGCATGTGGAAAATCTGTTTCCAGAGTTTGTCTGACTTAGTCCCTCTGTGCTGTTCTAACAAAATACCAAAGGCTGGGTAATGTATAAAGAACAGATTTTTGTTCTTTTTTAAGACAGACAGGGTCTTGCTCTGTCACCAGGCTGTGACACAGTGGCACAGTCATAGCTCACTGTAACCTTGAACTCCTGGGCTCCAGCGATCCTCCTGCCTCAACCTACCAAGGGGATAGAACTGCAGATGCATGCCACTAAGCCTGGCTAATGTTACAAAATTTTGTACAGATGGCATCTCACTATATTGCCTAGGCTGGTCTTGAACTCCTGGGTTCAAGCAATTCTCCCACCGTAGCCTCCCAAAGAGCTGGGATTACAGGTATGAGACACCATACCTGGCCATGAAGAGAAATTTTTTTCCCAGTTCTGGAGTCCAAGATCAAGAGGCTGGTGGGTTTATTGCGTGGTGAGGGCTGGGCCTCTGCTTCCAAGATGGTGCCTTCCTGCTGCACCCTCCGGAACACCGTGTCCTCACACAGATCAGCGGAAGGTGAAATGGAACGATGCATGACCCCTTTTACAGGGGCCTGGATCTCATTCATGAGGGAGGAGCTCTCAGAGCCTAATCACCTCTTAAAGGCCCATATCTTAATACTATCACATTAGCCATTAAACTTCAACACCTGAGTTTTGGAGGTGACATATTCAAATGATAGCCCTACCTCAGCTGAAAGCCTGAAGTGTGCTTTTTCAAATTATGTTCACATTCACGAGATACCTGCCCCAGAATCACCCCCATGAACTTGTAAAAATGCAAATTCCTGAGAACTCCCTCCAAGCCACTGAATCGTCACATCTGATTGAGGTGTTACAAGTTGCCATGTTTGGGAGCCACAGGCATTAACCCCTGAGAGCCACTGCTTCCAAACGTGTTGAGTTTAAGTAAGGGATGCCATTCCGTTATAGGTGGGGACAATTTTTAAAAAGAGGGGGAAGGCCAGCACTTCTGTCTGGTCACCGATTTCTGTGCATCTTTTAGAGAAAACAATCACGCTTGCTATGTTTCCTGGCTATGTTACCCCTACTGCAGGCAGGACACTGTGCTAGGTGCTGAAGATTCAAAGATCTGCCAGACATAGACCTACCCCTCGGCAGGTAAGACAAAACCATCACAAGTAACGATGAGCAGGCAGATGGCTGCTACAGAACCGCACCCTGCTCCCTGGCCGTGGAAGCCAAGCTCAGCAGCGTGAGTGCCGGCAGTGCTGCCCAGACCACGTCAGGGCCACCATTCCTCAGCCACTGCTCATCTTTGCTTCTCCTGAGCCCCTCTGAGAACAGATGGCATCGCTGAGGTCCCTTAGTGTTTCTCAGCCCCTGCTGCCACCCCAACTGCAAATAAGAGTCCAGAAAACCATCTTCCACACCTCATCCAGGTCTTAACCCATAGGATGTGGCAACACTGGTCAAAATGTCATGGAATGGGACATTGTCGCAGGGGAATGAACCATGCACACCCTCCCTCAGCGAAGGAGGCAGCTCTCCCATCCCTGGAGAGGACGGCCACCTGAAAATCACGCAGCCAGGGCAGGGCACACAAAGCCGGGAATCCAGGTCCTCCTCCACTGTGGCGGGCAGGGGCACAGATGTCATGGCCAGATTGCCTCCACATTGGAAAACAGGAGGCTCTTTCTCTCCACCCCACTACAGCAACCTGGATACCCACCACCAACCTTCCCACGGCAGCCTGGACATCAGCCACGTGCCAACCATAAAGCATCCCGTTAGCTTTTAGGCCACCTGCTCCCTTCTCACTAGTCTCACAGACCCCAGGCCAGCAGCGAATATTCTACTCAACTCAAGCGTTTCTTGCTTCTTCATGCAAGACAAATGCCCTCTGGAGCAAGAGCTCTGAGCCTGCCTCCTGGGAGTGACTGCAGCAGGTAAGAGGCCCACAGTTTAACTTCCTAGACCAACGACAGTGGCTAGAAAGCCCAGCTGTTTCCGTGAATTGGACCGGAGGCAGGTGCAGGAAGTGCAGCAGGCGGGAGCTGAGCCTCTCACATGGGCTCTGCTCTTAGTTCTTTCCTCTTCCACAAAGACTCCCTCATCCCCCACCTCCGGGAGGCCTGAGGAGGGCAGGGGCAGAGACAATCCTTGTAACCTTCCACAGTCCTTCAACAGACACCAGCCAACTCTCAAGCTCAAGGATCTAAAGGGGTGAAGCAAGCAGCAGTTCAGCCTGAGGGGAGGGTGGAAGGTTGTGTTTATTGGAGGGAGGGAGAGAGGACAAGCACATTCCTGCCTTCCTGAAACCCAGAAGTTCTTGGACGTCTTCTACAAATGCCACTGACACTGATGAGGCTAGATTTTCACCCTTACAACAACAGCTTTGTACCAGACAATTAGTGTAGAATAAAATTCCAATTAATTAAAAAACCCCAATTTTGTTTTTCTGACTCCATCATAAAGTAAGTTTCCATTAAGGCAGCAAACTGTTGTCTCATTTACCTCGGTTGCTTCTGCTACTAGAACGACACTGGAGTCAGATCACAAGTCACGGCAGATGGACAGGGAGAAGGGGAGGCCATGCTTTAATTTTAACAGATGAAGTGATTGAACTTCATCTTTATTTTTCAAAGGAAAAATGGTGGCAAATACTAAAGGGGCAAATTCTTTACGCTGATCTCTGTTTCTATTCCCAGAAAGAGGTGTTAATGGTACATGGTTAAATGATTAAGATTCTCCCCAGAGCTTTATTTTCTCCTGAGCAGGGGACAATTTGGATTGAGGAGGACATACTCAAAACAACCTTAGAGATTAAAAAAAAAAAAAGTCCTTGGAAGAGAAACTAGATTCAAGAATTGGATGCCTTGCTACTACTTCTGCTAAATATTGACATAAAAGAAAGGAGAAACAGAATGTCTCACACCTAGTGGGCGGTCCATAATTATCTGCTGAGTGACTGACTGAATGATTTACTTTGAGTCCCAGTGGCTCTGAACCAGCAAGCTTACTCAGATGCTGTAAAGGCAAGCAAGGTTGAAGATTTACGGCTGCCTGGTTGCCCCCAGTGACCGTAAATCTTTGCCAGTTTTGAGGCTGTTCCAGGCAATCCAGCTAGAAGCTGAGAAGGCTTAACAACAGTGGATTTCAATGACTTCCTTTGGAAGGCCCCTTTGATGCTCCTATTTATAGAATGGAGTGGGAGGTCAACTAGGACTACAGCTTTAGTCTCTCTGACACAAGAGAGGAGAATCCCGGTTCCCCACTCACTGGGACAGGTTCTTCAGCCCAGACAGCAACCAGGCTGCAGAGGGGCAGGTCTTCAGTCCTTGGACACAGCAGGAGATGGGCAAGGGGCAGTCGATCACTGCCGGTGACCTGACACTGCCTTAGCACTGGGAGTTTCCTGTCCTCTGGCCTCCCATAGCTCTGTGGTCCTAGGCATATTAAAACCCTTCAAGAATTGGCACAGTGTCTCAGTTTAGGAAGATGAGAAATTTCAGGAGATGAATGGATGAATGATGGAGATGGTTGTAAAAAAAGTTAGTAAATGTTCTTAATGTAACTGAACTGTACACTTAAAAATGGCTAAAATGTTAAATTTTATATTATGTGTATTTTACTACAATTTAAAAAAAGGGGGGGTCGGGCATGGTGGCTTATGTCTGTAATCCCAGAACTTTGAGAGCCTGAGGTGGGCGGTTCACTTTCAGCTTAGGAGTTTGAGACCAGCCTAGGCAACAGGGAGAAACCCCATCTGTACAAAAATTCAGAAATTAACCAGACATGGTGGCACACACATGTAGTTCCAACTACAAAGGAGGCTGAGGTGGGAGGACAGCTTGAGCCCAGGAGGCAGAGGTTGCAGTGAGCCGAGATGGCACCACTGCCTTCTAGCCTGGGCGACAGTGAGACTCTATCTCAAAAACAAAAAACATCAAGATGTATATCAATTGTCTCCACTAGCAAACTAAGAGACCCTTGAGGGCAGGAACTACATTTTATTTATTTTTTTTAGCCCCCATGTATAACATGATATCCGCACATACATACATTGCAATTTTTTATTGAGTGAATAAACGGAACCTCTCTCCCATGAAAAATGCTTAGGCCTAAAGCTACCATAAAATACACTTTCTGAAATGTTCAAGTGAAGAATGAGTGTAACCCATATAACTGCATGAGTATTTAACTTCCACTTGAAATTGACACAGATTCGAAGATGGTCATACAGGTTATATTAAAAAGGCCGTAACTAGTAACTGCTCTAGGTATGTAAGTAAAGTACAAAACAAAAGCAGATGCATAATATTTTATAACTTTTGCCTTTATTTATCAATTTATTCTGGACAGAATGCCTCCTGGATCAACTGTCATATTTATGAACTGAGTCAATCTCACCTTTAAATCAGTGTCAATAACTGTATTCAACATGTGTAAGTACTCAAACAAGCAGACTTCCCCTGTACTCACTGAGAACAACAAACATCAACCCCCAAGCAGTGGTGAAATAAACAAAACAGGGTCTTAAACTATGCAACAAATGATAAGAGCCGCTTTCATGTTTTATAGCCAAATGAGCAAATCATTTTATCAGGTTTACAAAGGACAGAGCTGTTTGTGCAAAAGGTGAGGTGAGTCAAGAGTAGTCAGAAGTCAAGGTGATTTAATAAAATGTAAAATATTTTAAATAAAACACTTTAATTATTTTGCATCCTACTGGTAAACAAAGAGCTATTCCTTTAATTTGTGGAAAAGAATGATTTATAATTGGCATACAAATTGTGGTAGAACATTATTTGGTTCTCTTCACTAAATTACACACACGCCACTTAAAATCCTGTTTACAGTATCATTTTGTACATACTCTCAAGAGATCAAACAAGCAGGGGTTGCCAAACAAAGATA
>NW_016107321.1:14607623-14618858 GCF_001604975.1 Cebus imitator
GAGCTCTTATCAAGAGCAGCTGTTCAAAATCAGAATGGGCTGCCTTGCAAGGACATTCCAGATCTGAGTGACCCAGTAGAGGCAGATGTCCTCACCTCCCTCCTCCAGATGTGTGCAGCTACCTCCCACCCCTCCCTTCTCCCCTTCCCCCAGCCCTGGCCCTGCATCAAGCACTTCAGCATTTACTCATTATCTGCAGGATGCAAGCCAAGGCCATCTTCTCATTTCCTGTCTCTTTCCCATCATAACTCTCTTCTTCTTCATCTTCCTCACTCCTGGAAACTCTTTTGAAAATGCAGACTCTGATACAGACATCCACACACTCCAATTCTAATAAAGAAAATGTACTTATTTTTTCTTGTTNCAAGCACTTCAGCATTTACTCATTATCTGCAGGATGCAAGCCAAGGCCATCTTCTCATTTCCTGTCTCTTTCCCATCATAACTCTCTTCTTCTTCCTCTTACTCACTCCTGGAAACTCTTTTGAAAATGCAGACTCTGATACAGACATCCACACACTCCAATTCTAATAAAGAAAATGTACTTATTTTTTCTTGTTTTCCTGTTTTTCTGAGTAGTGTGGCATTTGGGGACCACTGATATAGACAACTTTCCACCTAGCGTAGCAGTCTCTGAGATTTTCCCACATACTGAGACGTCCTTGTCTCCTCCTCTTTCTCTTCCTCTTTTTCTTCTTCCTGTGTCCTGGAGATGCTGAGTAAACAAGCTTTGAGTAACTTTTTAAAGCTCCCTGGGTGATTTGGATAATCAGGAGATTTGAGAAGCACTGGTCTTGGTAACCTCTAAGCTTACTTCTCTCCGTGAATCAAAGCTGGGTCCGTATCTGCCGGGAACAGCCTATACAAATAAATGATTTATACGATGTACTTAAACAACAGAGTAAGAAAAAGATAACTGGGAAAAGAGAACTGATCCCTCAAAATATTCTACAGTCTATCTCCCTCCGACTAAAAGGCCAGCCAAATGTGTGACTGTGCTACATCATCCTCCAGCACTGGGTCCCAACCCCCAGGCCATGGACTCTTACCTGAAAGATGAGACACTGTGTGGAAAAAGAGAGGCCAAGAAGCCAGGCCTGTAGGTGAAGGAACCATTGTGGAAAACCAGCCCAGTCCAGTCTCCAGATGATTCCAGAGTCAGCCACCATCTGACTGCAACTGTGTAAGAGCCCAAGAGGGAACCACCCAGCTGAGCCAAATCAACCCCCAGAATCATAAAATAAAATAATACATATTGTGTTAAGCTACTGAGATTTAGGGGGTGGTTTGTGGCATGCAGCAACAGACACTTGGAGTAGATAGGTAACTTGCCAATCTGAATCTCCTTTAAAGCACAGTGGTACAGGTCCTTGGCCTTAGGGACCAGGCCACACAGTAGGAGGACAGTGTGGGTGAGAAAGCATCACTGCCTGAGCCCCGCCTCCTGTCAGATCAGTGGAGGCATTAGATTCTCATAGGAGCACAAACACTTTTGTGAACCACGCATGAAAGGGATCTGGGTTGCACCCTCCTTATGAGAATGTAATACCTGATGATCTGAGGTGGAACAGTTTCATCCTGAAACCATCTGCCCCCCACCCCCTGGTCTGTGAAAAAAATTGTCTCCCATGAACCTGGTCCCTGGTGCCAAAAAGCTCGGGGACCACTGCTCTAGCATGCTCGAGAACAACACAGATAATCTGGGCCAGGATTTGGAGTCAAAAAAATACCTGGGCAGCCCAGCCAGCATCCAAATCAAGCCCACAGAATGAATGGGAAAAGTCAAAATGGGCCAGCTTAAACCTGCAGCCAATCAAATCTCACACATCCAATTTCATGCTGTGTCAGGACCCTGAGAAGAGCATTCCGTAGTACCCTTTAGGGAGACACTGAGAAACAAACAGAATCTGGAATGGTGCTCAGTCCCAGACACTGAGTCAGCAAGCTCCAGCCTCTGCGCACACAGTCATCTGCACCTGGACACTCTTCTTTCCCCGTCTACACCTCAAATCCCAGTTCAGAGACCATTCTCATGTCTGAAACCATTTCCTTCATGAATAGTCAGCAGGGTAAGGTTTCCCTCTTTTAAAGTCTCACGTTTGAATTTCATGTTTATAACTGCATTCAAAGTGCATAAGTACTCAAACAAGCAGACTTCCCCTGTACTCGCTGAGATGCTAAAGAACAGCAAACATCCACCACCAAATGGTTAAATATATGGATACTATATTGTCTCCAACATAAAAGATGACCTGATACTATATTGCACATGAGACTAGAATATTTCCCCAATCTTCCACAAGGAGAGCAGAATGTTTTCCGAATTCAATCAAGGGTCTGTGATACTTAAATGAAGATTCTAGGAGCAGGTGCTATGGTCTTTGCCCTCTCTCACACTGTTGCGGACTCTCTGAGAGACACACACATCTGACGTACTTGCGTCTCTTCCAATTTCGAGCACTGTTCTTTACACACAGTCAATAAATAAACATCCAGTGGATAAATTCACTCCACAGATATTTACTGAATGCCTGCTATATGCCAGGCATTGTTCCAGGTGCTGGGAATACAGTAGGAAACAAAATGGACAGAATCTTTGCACTCCTGGCTTTTAGATGTGCAAAATAACATGAGCAGGAGATAAGCACTATAGGGAAAAGCAAAGCCATCTTCCTGTAGATGCCTGAAGGGATTCTGTGTTGTGGGGTTTGGGGACAGATTTATGTGACTCATTTAAAAGAACAGAAAGGGATAGATGCTGCTGGATTTAGTTAGAACTACTCAGGGTCAAGTTTCCAAAGTGGTTGTTGGTGCCAAGGAATCCACAGTTTTATCCAGAGGTGTGCTTGATAATAAAGCATCCTATATCAGTCCGAAGAAAGGCTTCAAATGGGAGCAATTCTAGAACGTAAAGTCAGAAATGTTCCCCACTGAAAGAAAAGCAAAAGCAATCAATATCAAAATGATGAGTTTAACCATCAACAGAAAGCCTCCAACATAAAAGATGACTTAATACCATATTGCAGAAGAGATGACAGTATTTCCTCAATCTTCCATAAAAAAAGCAGAGTGTTTTCCAACTGCAATCAAGGACACCCAGGTGTCTTCCTTATCCAATCAAGAGGCTACAGTCTATCTCAAATCCAATAACAGTGGCCCTGAGAAATGGGGCTAGAACGTCCAGCAAGTCGTGAAGGGACACTAATATCTGCTCTATTGCATGATGATCCCTGTCTGGGGTGGCGCTGTGTCAACAGAAATAGATCAAGAAATGGGCTGTGAGGGGTAGGGAGTGTTATCAAATCATTTAAATGTATCACTGTTTACCTGGTGCTTCTGGGAAGAAGGGAGTACCCAGACCCTCAAGGACTGATCTCAGTGCTCTTCAGAAAAAAGAACTTACAAGAAGGGGGAATTTAGTGAGTGAACAGAGGTTAATTAAAACATCCTGTAAGAAAAAAGATATCCCATAAGAAGGTAATTCCTATTCTTCTGTTACCACACCAATCAATCTTCTGTAGGACCCGTCCACCAGGAAGGCACGCCCTGAGCACAGAGGGTTTTTTTTTAAATTCCAATTCACTTTTGACCTCTTCTGAACAAAATGTATGATTTTAGAATGTGTTCTGTAAACATTTGTCTGATCATTTAATTAAGCTATTACCAAAAGAAGATTCATGAAAATACATTATTTCACCATCGAACCAGCAAACCTGGAAGAAGATTAATTAATGTAGAAGGTTAATCTGTTCTAAATTAGAGATCCTTAATGTTTTAAGCACATAAATACAAAGCTAAATTTGGACAAAACAACAAATTAGAACAACCATCTAATAAAATAAAGAAACCTTGATAATAAATAGACCTTTCTCAACAGTGACTATGTTAGAATATAATATTCTACTTCAGTTTCTTTTATATTGTTCAGTCTTCTGTATGAGTGAAAAATATTGAAAAGGACCAGATTTAAATGTGATATGGTTATTCGGTATAACATATATCTTTGATATTAAAACAAATATTGTGAAAATAGTCAGTTATAGAAACACAAACCATGCCAAGAAGTAAAGCATGTAAAAAATAAAAAAGAATGACTAAGTCAAGTTCAACTTAACTGTAGTCAAGGAATGTAAATCTTGTCAAGATCCTGTAGTCAAAAAATATAAATCATTCTAGTATAAACACATGTGCACATGTATGTTCATTGCAGCACTGTTCACAATAGCAAAGACATGGGATCAACCTAAATGCCCATCAATGATAGACTAGACAAAGAAAATGTAGTAATATATACCATGAAATACTATGCAGCCATAAAAAAGAACGAGATCATTTCCTGTGCAGGAACATGAATGGAGCTGAAGGCTATTATCCTTAGCAAACTAATAATGCAGGAACAGAAAACGAAACACCACATGTTCTCAAAAGTGGGAGCTAAATGATGCGAACACATGGACACACAGAAAGGAACAACACACACTGAGGCCTTAAGGGTGGAGGGTGGGAGGAGGGAGAGGAACAGGAAAAACAACTAATGGGTACTCAGCTTAATACCTGGATGAGAAAATAATCTGTACAACAAACCCGCATAACAAAGTTTACATATATAACAAACCTCAAACTTAAAAGTTGAATTTAAAAGCATGCAAACACACACACACACACACACACACACACACACACACATACACAGAGAGAGAGAAAGGTTGAGGTAGGCAGATCACCTGAGGTCAGGAGTTCAAGACAAGCCTAGCAAATACGGTGAAACCCCGCCTTTACTAAAAGTACAAAAATTAGCCGGGCGTGGTGGAGGGTGCCTGTAATCCCAGCTTCTTGGGAGGCTGAGGCAGGAAAATCACTTGAACCCAGGAGGTGGAGGTTGCAGTGAACCAAAATTGTGCCATTGGACTCCAGCCTGGGCAACAAGAGTAAAACTCCATCTCAAAAAGAAGACTAAGTCAAGCATAACTTAAAATAAAAATCAAACCTGACCACCCCACACCCCTTCTTCCATGGCTCCTCACTGAGCTGAAAATTCTGACTCCCTGGCTTGGCCCACAAGGTCCTCCTGGCCCCAGCAACTTCTCCAGCTCTGCCTCAGGCTTGGCAGCCACCCAGCCTGGTATCTCTTTCCTGAACATTCTCCCCCTTTCTTCCTCAGGCTCTCAGAGCTCAGTCTTTGAGTCTGCCACCTCCTGGCCCAGGCCGTCCCCAGCTTCAGGTCATTCCCCAGCTTCGGGTCATCCCCCACCGCAGGCCTTGACCCCACCTTAGCCTCTAGCAAACACTGTCCATTGGCTTCTCCTTCTCTGAGCCGCCATGCTGTTTATCAATCACTCTGGACCCCCAAAAGCCCAGGTCCTGGCACAGTATGCAGAGAGGCTGCTCCCCAAAGCTTTCCATGCTTCCAGCTTCAGATTGTCAAAATCAAGTTGACAGGACGTGGAGCTCACCTATGCAATGACAAGCCTACAGATGAGTCAGTACTGAAGGTCACATCAACTCCAAACACACGGCGGGGCTCAGCAAAAGCCCAGTGGAGTAACTGAGTGTGCTGAGGGACTGTCCTGTCTGGTGACATACTCCCCCTGAGGCCCAGCTCTAAATTCCGCACGGCATTTGTCTTCAGACTGACAGTGGAATTATATCCTTCAAACTGGATGGGAAAATTGCTCCTGAGGGCGTTTGAACACCATACCAAGAGGAAAAGCCTGTTTGCTAAGCTTTCTGGAATTAATGTCTTTTCTCCCTGATTAAATAAAACAATTAATTATCTGAACTGAGGGTGGAGACATGGCAAGGAGCATTCATTTTTAGAAACCCCCAGGACAAATGGGGCAGCACTCCATTTATCGTGAATCCCTCCTTGGTCATGGGAGACGCCAAAGGCCAGGCACGAATATTCTGGTGGCCTCCTTCCAGCGACAGGGTAGGGCTGTGCTTGGCTGCCCCTCTGAAGTGGGGTGTGACTATGGGACTTTCTTTGGCCAATGCACTGTGACGTGAAGTGATGTGTGCACTTCCTGGTAGAAGCTTTGGGAGCCAACGGGTGCCACGCCTGACTCTCACCTGCCTTGCCAGTCATGGCCACAGGTATCTACACAGAGCCTCACCAGCCTAGGTCCCTGAGTGACGGTGAGGGTAGAACCCTACATCAGCTAACATAAGCTCCACAGCACGAGTTAGAATATGACTCACTTGGTTTAAGCCACTGAAATTTTGGGTCATTCCTGAGCGTAACAGACGCTAGCCTATCCTGACGGAAACACAGAGCTGATTTGTCACTGCTTGCTGGAATGATAAATGATCATCAGCTTTTTAACACAGATAGGGAGGCTTCAGAGCAATTATGCAGAGGTAGCCTTCACTCTGTGGAGCCCTGAGCTGTACCAGCAGCAAGGGTAGGCAGGAACCCAGCATCTTCCAATCACACACATTATCTGTCAGACTCTGTGCTAAGTGCTAGGAATATGGTCGTGGGTTGTTGCTGGAAATTCCTGTGGTTAATGCGAGGATGGTCCCCATGGCAAGATGAGCAGAGTCAAGAAATCGGTGAGATAGTTGGCAAGGACAAAGAGTAAAGGGCAGATGGCAGGGGCCTTGCAGGAGCAGTTCTGTGAGTATGTGTGACCTGCACAAGACACTGTTGGTGTTCGGGCTATTGTTAGGCACTTTTCTAGGTGTTTCGCCTGCATGTAACTGCTTTATCCTCACAACTACCCTATAAGAGAGGCAATACCATTGTTGACATTTTATAGATAAGGAAATTGATACAGAAAGAAGTTAAGTAAAATAATAGACCAATGCAACCTAGCCAAGCTGAAAAGCAGGAAGTGAGAATACCACTACATCAGAAATTGAGTATAATTAATAACAGCCTGGAATTAAAAGGGGGAAAGACCTGTAACTTTCTCCCTGTTGTGACAGTCAGGAGCCAACAATAGATGGTATGTTTAGGTGAGAAGATCCTGGCTACCCAACCATGTGCATGAGGGAATGAAGGGAGAATTAGTCAATCCCACTGCCAACACATGAACAAAGCCATAACCTCATGATCAAGCGCATCTCAGCCAGGCTATGCAGCTACCCATGTGTGCCCAGCTTTGGTTTGTTCAAATAGATCATTCATTCATTCACCAACTTATTCACAAATATTTTTGGGCACCAGCCCTGCACAAGGCACTGTGTCTCACACTTTGGGACACCACAGTCAACAAAATTGTGCAGCGGCTGCTCTCAAGGAGCCTTTCATTCAAGGGGAGACAGTAGACAGACTGGGAGTAAGGACCCACTGAGGGCAAAACAGAGGTCAACTGTCCGCATTTTTGACAGAGAGAAGTCCAAAATACGCTTAAAAATCGCTCTCTCCAAGATATAGGTACAGTAATGACAAAACACACGTGGCCATGAAGAGGATGGAATGGGGAGAGGAGACAAAAGGGGTATGTTCTGAGAAATGCATCCATTGGTGATTTTGTCATTGTGCAGACATCACAGAGTGAACTTAACACCATCGAGATGGTACAGCCTACTCCATGCCTAGGCTGTAGGGTTGGCCTATTGCTTCTAGACCACACACCTGAGCAGCACGTGACTTGTCCTGCCAGATACCACCTACCAGGAGGTGGCTGGATACCCCCTTCCAAGGGAAGTCAGGCTTGCCTAGGAGCAAGAGGAGGTGGTAATGATGGAGATGGCCCCTCCATACTCCACAGAGAAGCTGCCTGGGCACAAAGCCATGACTGGCCAAAGGCTGAGTCCCTCCTGTGTTCACATCACGTCCTACCCAGGACACTCGTTCTCCAGGTGCACTTGGCTGTGTGGACATACCTACAAATCAGCTGCTGAAGAACCCACATATTAACTTCTGAATCTGTGACAGAGAAGAAGACAACATTCGACTTGCCCAGTTAGCTCACGGGGTTGTCACAACCAAACCTTCTTCAAAAACCCAAAGAACCACTGAACCGCCATCAAAGGGAACTCCCTTCAACTTGGGAAATACGTGAAGTGTTAGAAAATAAGCATTATACCATAGCAAGTCTCTGCCGTTTTTCTCAGATGTTTAAAATAAATATGCTTATAAATATACATCAATGTGGGATTCTACATAAACCACTGAAACTTTTGTTTCACTTGCTCGTCTTGAGAAATGCCCCAGCTTGGTGACTGGGCAGAACCCGTAACCAGGTGCATAATAACTGTCTGTGTACTGTGATGTTTGGAAGCATTTTTCTGAACACCGAATTTCCCTGAAGCCCTAACACAAAATATGTTTATTTTTTATTCTACTTCCTTTTTGTAGAGGTAGAGCAATAAAGTTAAATTTACATACCCATTTCACCCACTCATTTCCTCTTTATCATTTCAGGGCTGGCTGTACTACAGAAAATTCAAGTAAATTTTATGGCTAACATCAGCCAGAATTGCTTGTTAATAGTCCAAGATAACACACAGACACACACAAAAAATCCCTCTCAAATAGGAAAAGTCTAATTTGCTACAGTCATCATGAAAGATAGAATTTAAAAACTATTTGTACTGAGTGGATATTTATGGATTTCCAGCATAACAATATTTCCACCAACAATGGACCACATATACAACAGTGGTCCCATAGGATTATAATGTCATATTTTTATTGTACCTTTTCTGTGTGTAGATGTGTTTAGATATACAAATGCTTCCATTGTGTTACAACTGCCAACAGTATTCAGGACGGTCACATGCTGCACAGGTTTGTAGCCTAGGAGTAATAGGCTGTACCATAGAGCCTGGTGTACAGTCGGTTGTACCATTTAGGTTTGTGTAGCTCACTCGGTGATACTCGCAAGTCAACAAAGTCACCTAAGAATGCATTTCTCAGAACACATCTCCACCACTAAGCATGGCTGGCTATTGAACTTTCTCGGTGATAGGTACTGTACTGTGCACCTCACATGTATTACCTCATTTAATCTTCACCTCAACCTTATAAGGTAAGTCCACGTCTTTCTTATCCCCATTTTATAGTTGTGCAAATAGAGAGTGCTAGTAGGGACTGAGTGTTTGTGTCCCGCAAAATTCACATGGTGAGCCCTAATCCCCATAGTGATGCTACCAGGATGTGAGACCTTTGGGTGGTTATTAGGTCATGAGAGTGGAGACCTCATGAATGGATGATCTCTGTGTTTCCATGTGAGGATGCAGCAAGATGATAGCCATTTGCAAACCAAGAACCAGGCCCCCACACTGGCATCTTGACCTTGGATTCCCAGCCTCCAGAACAGTGAGAAACACACCTATATCGTTTAAGCTACCCAGGCGATGGTATTTTGTTATAGCAGCCTGAGCCAATTAAAACAGAGAGGTTGAATAATTAGCCCCAAGGTACACAGCTTGGAAATAGGGAAGCCAGATTCAAACCCAGCAGGTCTGGATAGAGAGCTGCTACCCTTGGCCACTACACAGACAAGCTGTTCTGCTGCTGACCATAACCAGAAAATCCATAAATGCATACTAATTTCATGAAAATGGCTGAACTTAGTCAAATGACAAGATTAAGTTTTATGTTTTTTAAATATCCTTTACACACAAGTTAGTTAGCTATATAGTCAATATAAAATTTGGCATATCCGAAAAAAACTAATTCTTATTCCACCACTGAATCCTATTTCCCACTTCAACTAGCAGCTGCTACAGACGAAGAAGAAGGGGATAAACATACAGCAAATCATTTACCACAGTAATTCATTCTATTTCAAGGCAAATTTGAGAAGCAATGAAAAAGAAAACCTGTCGTAGCCCAAAATCATAAATAAATCAAGGCACATTTAATGAAAGATCTTAACAAATATACACAAAAAGTACACTATGTTTGTCAAAAAGACAGCTCACATACACTCTAAGCAAACCTAACAGCTTAGCTCTGCAACAAGGTATGATTAAGGTGAAGGACAAAGGCATCTTACTATGTTTAGAAACAAGAAGGCTATGTGCAGAGCTGACATTTTTCCTAATTAAGGTATCAGCAAAAAATTGTTTTAAAAAAACATTATGTGCAAGGAGCCAATTTAAGAAGTGGATTACCTGGGGAACAAGAAATAAGCAAAGAGACAAGGCAACAGAAAAGAACACTGATAGCTAACAGTTAAATATGCAAGACAACATTGTTTTAATGTTCTACCAGATTATTAGAATTTCTCCTCTAAGGACAACCTGAATCCCAGAGCAGAAATGCCCACCACTGCCCACTAGCTTCCTGAAAAGTACCCTTGAATAGTAATAACCTCTAGAGAGAAGTTCAGCACCAGGCCAAGCCAGGTAATCCTTACCAAGAACACCTCGCAGAATGCCAGCCTAACCTGAAGCACTCAGCCACTCTGGCTAGACAGACTGAAGAACCACTCTGGCTAGACAGACTGAAGAAGAGATAGGCCAGGCGCGGTGGCTCACTCCTGTAATCCCTGCAGTTTGGGAAGCCAAGGTGGGTGGGTTACCTGAGATCAGGAGTTCAAGACCAGCATCGCCAACATGGTGAAACCCTGTCTCTACCAAAATTACAAAAATTAGCTGGACATGGTGGTGTGTGACTGTAATCCCAGCTACTTGGGAGGCTGAGGCAGGAGAATTGCTTGAACAGGGACCCAGGAGGTGGAGGTTGCAGTGAGCCGAGATCACACCACTGCACTCTAGCCTGGGCTACAGAGTGAAAAAAAAAAAAAAAAGAAGAAGAAGAAAAAAAAAAAAGAAAGAGGGGACAAATACCGCACTTGAGGTCCTTCCTGTGGTCACCTTAGTGGGTGACACAGGAGAGGTAGTCTGTGAAGCTCCCTAAAAGCATGGCTGGGGTGGGGGCGAGTGAAGTATGAAAGCCTCAGATTGTGTGATTTTGAAGGGCCCTGGTGCTGAGTTGCTTGGAGAGATGACTTTTTATTGCTGAATGATGACCCTGGACTACCTCAGCAGGTCTAAGAGGAGCTCTGGACAAACTAAGAGAGAATGTGTGCAAATCTGCATGGTCACTGGAAAAATTAGTGTCCACATTCTTCTCACAGTACATTCAACATAAGAACAGGATGTCAACGTGTAGGTTTATTTGGGTGAGAGAAAGGGAGAGAAACTACAGTGGTATTTGTCCCCTCTTTAGTCTGTCTATCCAGTGTGGCTGAGTGCTTCAGGTGAGGCTGGCATTCTGCGAGGTGTTCTTGGTGAGGATTACCTGGCCTGGCCTGCTGCTCAACTTCTCTCTGGAGG
>NW_016107321.1:14620271-14627793 GCF_001604975.1 Cebus imitator
CCTTCTCACTCATTCTATCCATGGATACTATTCTTCAGTTTTGTCACAGCTGTACTTGAAAAAAATTTTACTTCATGTTACCTATATAAGAGAGCTGTCGTGGATATTATCCAATTTTCTTTTAACAGCCCATGAACCAATGGTAGAGATTTAACATGAGGCAGGTGTTTGGGGATTCAGATTGATTCTAACGAAGGGCAAGTCTGCAGAGTTAGTTTCGATTTAAAAAGATAGGCCAATGTGGAAAAATCTAGATATTTGTCTGCACTCTCTACACCTGGGCTGTTACCCTTGCTATATAGATAAAGGCTTCAGGGCCAACGTTCTTTCCTTCCTTCCTTCCTTCCTTCCTTCCTTCCTTCCTTCCTTCCTTCCTTTCTTCCTTCCTTCTTTTCTTCCTTCCTTGCTTCCTTCTTTCCTTGCTTCCTTCTTTCCTTCCTTCTCTCTTTCTCTCCTCTCCTTTCTTCCTCCCTTTTCTTTCTTTCTGTTGGTGTCTCATTCTGTCACCTGGGCTGGAGTGCAGTGGTACAATTATAGCTCATTGCAACCTTGAACCTTTGGGCTCAAACAGTCCTCCTGCCTCAGCCTCCTCAATCCTCCTGCCTAGCACTGCCACACCTGGCAAATTTTTATTTTGTGTCCAGACAGGGTCTTGCTATGTTATCCCAGCTGGTACTGAACTCCTGGGCTCAAGTAGTGCCCCCAACATGGCCTCCCAAAGTGCCGGGACTATGGGTGTGAGCCACCATGCTTGGAGGCCACAGTATCCTTCCTCCCTGGGCTTCCTCAACGCCTTCCCAGGTTGGTTCTAATCTTAGGGCAGGCAGACACCACAGGCCTCCCTTCCTCCCAAAAGGAAATTCATTATAAGGTATTTTAGGAAGTAGAACAGAGCTTTGAAAAGCACTTCCATATTCATAATGACAGGGAGAGTATAGAGAGCAAACAAGCGCAGCTGTCGGACTTTCCCTAGAGAGCTCCCTTCGCCTCCAGCATCCGTGTATGGAGCTGGTCATCCAAGAGCTACACAGATCCTGTTTATTTTCTCCTCTGCAGATGAAGAAATTAGTCCCCTGTGAGACCTGAAAATCTACACCTAGATGTTTCCTTATCTTCTCGACCCAGGTCAGGATAACATTTAAAACAAATCAAATCCATCTCTTCACCTTGATTGTCATTTTCTTTTTCTTTTTTTGAGATGGAGTCTCACTCTGTTACCCAGGCTTGAGTGCAGTGGCACAATCTCGGCTCACTTCAACCTCTGCCTCTCAGGTTCAAGCAATTCTCCTGCCTCAGCCTCCTGAGTAGCTGGGATTACAGGTGTGTGCCGCCTCACCCAGCTAATTTTTGTATTTTTAGTAGAGACCCGATTTCACCTTGTTGGTCAGGCTTGTCTCAAACTCCTGATCTTGTGATCTGCCCAACTTGGCCTCCCAAAGAGCTGGGATTACAAGTGTGAGCCACCATGCCCAGCCCTAGATTGTCATTTTCATTTTGAGTAATGAAATAAACAACAGTATAAAGACCCTTGTTACTATTTCTCATGCAGTATTTCATGTCAGCATGACAATTGTGATGGCTGGGAATAATTTTATCTTTAATGATTCCAAAAACCAAAGGGAGAAATAAAATAGTTGGAGCTATGCTTCCGTTGGAGACGAACATCTCTTTGGTTGAGATACTTTGGGTAGGTCTATATGTCTAGAAATTAATCGTATTGCCTTTACCTGAACTGAAGAAATGAACTTCAAAGCCTGGCCCTGCATATTAGGAGAGGGACACAACCTTCCCTGCTGTGACCCCTTCCTCCAGTCATACCCACCATCCCCTTGCAGCCTCCAGCTGATCTTGCTCCTCAGTCGGCCCACACAGCCAGCAGCCACTGTCCCCAGGGGCTTCTGTGACAGGCTCCTGTGCCTGCACTTGGGGTTTCCTCCAGCCTCTTACACAGGCTGGGTTGTGGGAAAGACCCCTAGGTCCAGCACTCCTATCACTGCTCCCAGATGATCCCAAGAAAGGCCACAGTAAACCCTGCTGATGTGGTGCCAGCAACTGATGACAGGGTGCACATGGAGTAGGAGGGCACACACAAGGGCAAGGCTCTGCACAAGAGGCCCCACGGAGGCTGCATGGGGGGTGAGGGCCAGCTGCGGCTCCAGGAGGCACATGCACAAGCCCTCTAGGAGACCGTGGCTATGACACACAGCTCCCTGGGAACAGCACATTCTCATGCAAGGTGAAACATGAACCAATGAGCAGCTGGACAGTATTTATATCCCAGTTGGCTAACCACACAGTAACGAGGGAAAACACACGTGCCACAGGGAAGCCTGTCTTCCTTGCCTGGCGACACGGCCTCAGGAGATGAGTCTGTCCCAGCCTCTCGTTGGGAGAGTCACTGAGGTTCTGCTGCAGCTCTGATTGGCCCAGACAAAGAGGCTCCTGTCCCACTCCCTGCCTCCCTGACATCTGTCCTGAGTTGAACCCCAGGCCTCACGGGATGCTAAATCAAACTGGTCTCCAAGAAGAACACAAGATTGTGGGGCTTTGGGAATGGCAAGGAGGGAAAGAAGATGGATGCAGAGCTGTGTGTGTATTTGCACCCACAAACATGTGTATAAAGAACCTTCCTGGGGAGAGAGAGACAGAGAGGGATTGAGGGGGGAAAGGATGGTAGGGCTATCTGTGACCACTGGATCTGCATGGAAGCTCCACAGGTCCCAGGCCCAGGTCTGAGGACGCTCTACACGTGACCCTTCACTTGCCTTCTCTACTGTCAACAGACAGATTCCAGCCTTTGGTCACACCAGCAAGAATGTTCACTTCTTATCTACCAAGATAGTTCCCTTCCCAGTATAAACCTGGCCCCAACACTCACTCCATTAAGTGAGACCTATATATGGCTCTGAAACTATCACTTCATTTTTTCCCTCTCTTCTCCCCAGGTCCTTTCACAGAAACGACAGGTAAAGGCACAGTCTATCTTAGTTTTTTTGGAATTGTCAAGTGCACCCCTGTTTTCAAATGGTCACATGGTGCAGGGAAGGGCTGTGCCACTTCCGCTGAGAACAGAGAATGGCTGAATTGTGCCCAGAGAGCCGTCCAGTGTCCTCAGCATCTGCCACAGACCTACCCAGCAAGACACCTGTCTGGAACCAGGGCCAGGCTGAGCTGTAGGTATTGAGATTTCTGGTAAGGGGAAGGTGGCAAACAGGACATGGAGTTAGGGCACAGGCAGCCAGAAGGCAGAGAGAGACACAAGGCGGGGGGCCAGATCACCGGCGGGTGGGATTGGCCCCAAATAACTGGCCTTTCCTAGTGATCTCTCCTTCCTCTTCCTGGAGTGGCCTCATCCCTATAAAGCCCATCGCCTTGCCCACGGGGTCTCCCACACAATGAACAGGATTGTCCTGTCTGAAGCCACTCCTTCAGGCCCTCTGCAAAACCCAGACACCTGCAGCAACGGCAGGGCACTGCCCTTACCTGGGCCTCACTCATAATAACAGCTTAAATAAAAAAAATCTCCCTTCTGTGAGCCAAAAGGGATTTGTTTGAATGTGGACTGCTTCAAGATGATAACAAAACCCTTCTGGCCCAGGGACACTGATCCACAAATCCACAAAATAGCAGTAGAAAGACGCAGATCATAGACTAACAGCAGTTCCTTCAAACAAGCTCAGGAAGTTCTCACCTTTATTGAACCCTGAACTTATCTGATATTTCAAATAAGATAGCAGCAAGATGCTCCTTCTCTGTCCTCTCTTTGCCGCTAAGACATAAAATGAAGGGGAGAGTTCAGCCTAATCCAAAAGGTATTGCCTGGAAGCAGGAAACAAGACAAGAGGCAGTTGACAAGGAAGCCAGACACAGATTGTGCCATGGGCACCCCGCCTCCAACTCGACTTTTAGAAGCAGTTCCCAGCTTGGTAACTCCCAGAAGCCATGAGCATTCCCCACTGAGAAGAAGATGGGAACCCCTCCAGGGCTGGCCTGTCCAGAGAGCCAGTAGGGCTGGCTGCAGGTGTCGTCTGGCTCCACTGCAATGCCCCATGCTCCTTACCCCGTGGTGCCCACTAGGGCCCTCCTGTTCACCCCATTATAAGAACACTCTCTCTTCAAAAGAGAGGTAATTAATCGGGGGATAACCCCACAAGAAAGGGAAAATAACACAAGGCCCTATCTGCCCACTGTTCTAAACACCGCCCAATGGAGTTCTGAACTCTCCTTTAGCAGAGACACTTACGACTTAGGTGTGGCCATTTAGAGATCCTGTTACCAGCGAGAGAAGTACAAGATATTCAGGGCCCGCTGGGGCAACTAAGACTGGCCAATCAAATGGTGTTAGAAAACACCACAGGTATATTACTCTTGTGGTTCAAACTGCATTTTCCAAAACAGGCCAGACTGGGGTGTGACATCCAGGTTTTATTTTAACTGGTTCTGCTGAGAAAACACCAGCCTCAAACCTAGCCCAGTCAAGAGCCATGGGTTAAGTTACCCAATAACACATGGTTAGATGCTGTAAAATGATTAAGCCTTTGACTAGGGAAATACCCAAAGCAACAGCTCTGGCAATTACCCACCGTCTGTACCTGGGCTGCCCGAGGCACCACCTGGGAGATGTCAAAGTCACTTCCTTGCATTTGGAAATGGCCTCACCAGCCCCATGCCCAGGAGTTCATCTTTATTTGTGCTTTTTATTGTTGAAGTGATATTTTACAAAGGAAATTACTAACCAATCATAAAGAGCAGGGAGTTAAATATTTACAAGGACTCACAATATTAACAGACTCCCTTGCCCAAAAACACATTCAACATATGAAAGCTCTGCATCCTTAGTAAATGAACACTGTAATTTCACAAAAAAAGAGGCAACCTCTGGGTCCACGTGTGACCTCTGCTGCAGAGATCTCACTGAAGCGGACCCAAGAGACCCAGCTCAGAAGGGGCCCCTTCCAACTCCACCACCTTCTCCACGGCTCTCGGCAAGTTACTGGACCTCTTCCTGCCTGATTCCATCCTTATAATGGGACCAGAAATGGCATCCACCTAGCAGGTTTATTAAGAGGATGGAGAGAGTTAACATGGGCAAACCTTAGAATAGAGCCCAGCACATAATAAGCACTACGTGAGCCACTATTGTTACTGTTGTTTCTGGTTTTATTATTTGGTCAACAGGGATTAAATGTCATAGAGGTATCATAAGCAATGTTCAACCCAATTGATCATATGTTTCAAATACGAGTGCAAAAAGAAACATCTCTTCACTTTTTATTATTAAATGATCTTCCAGGAAATTATACTTATTTAAAACCCACTGTTGAACACTGAATGCCAGGTTTCCCAGAGGACACACCATAAGCCAATGTTCCTACCCTCTAGGAGCTTACAGTAGAATTGAGAAGACAAAAATGCACACACATGAGAAACCATACCATAGGCAACTATGGCAAGTGCCCACCAAGATGCCATAGCATTTCTTTTTAATTGATTTTTAAATATCAAGAAGTACTGGGTAAGTTAGTAAGTGTTCTCACAAAAAAAATGGTAAGCATGTGAGGTGATGAATATGTTAATTAGCTTAAATCAATCATGTCACAACGTATACACATATCAAAGCATCATGCCTGTACACTGCAAGAATATATAATTATTATTTTTCAGTAATACCTTAATAAATCTGGGGGGATCAGGGGAGGGAGATGTGTTGAGTAAGCAAGTTGATTTCAGCTGAAACAAAAGGCCTCATGGAGATTGGATTCAAATTTGGCTTTGGAGGATGGGCAGGACTGAGAGAAAGGAAGCTTTAGGGATAGGGGATCCTAGGAATGGCGTGAGCAGAACTGTCGAGGCTATCCTGAATTTAAGATGAGACAGTGGGGTGACTAAGAGCCTCAGATCTCAGTCTTGGGCTACCACGTCCTGGCTGAATGACTGTGGGTCGGTTCCATAAGCCTCTGTGGGCCTCAGTTCCTAGTGCTGGCTGGCATCGGCATTATTCTGAAGAGTAAACAAGATAAAGCATGTAAGGAACGCACAGGGAGAACCAGACATCACCAGGTATCAAGCAGAGCTAAAAGACTCATCTGTCTGCCAAGAGACCCACCTGTCTGCAGAAGAAGGCTGAAATTGGAAAGCAGTGTAAGACCAAGTTGGAAATTTACAAAGGAGGGCTGTAGGGAGCCCAGACTTCCTTCAGGGAGAGATCCAAGCCCCTTGGGAAGAGTCATTTTAATGGCGGCCTCTCTGAGCAACCCGCACACACACAGCAAGGTGAGAGAATCTGGAAAAGGGGGTCCAGGAAAGGGTGCCAGAGGCTCCACGTGAGTGGGAAAGGCTGGGCGTGGACACTCACCATAGGGATGGAAAAAAAGAGTGAGGATAAGAGAGCGGATTAGGTGGCGCCAAGTGTGGGAGAAAATGAGAGGAGCTAAAAACGCACTCCGCTCATGCAATGGGGTTTCCTGGAAGAGGTGCTGGAAGAGACAGGGCATTTTGGAAAAAATGGGGAGATCTCAATAAAGATTGTCATTAGCTACCTTGTACCATTGCTCATTTCTTACTTTTGAGAAAAGCACACGCTTATATAAAATGTCAACATTGGAGGAAGCTGGATGAAAGTTACATGGGGAAAACTCTGTGCTTTCTTTGCAAATCTGTGCATTAAAATTATTTCAAAACACACAAAAAAACTCCAGGTCTACTTGGGTGACTCATCACATCATTAATGAAGAGGGAGGCCAGGCAAGCAGCAGTTTGGAGGTAGATGGGAGCTCACTGAGCAGCTTAGAAGGCAGCATGGCTGATGGGAAGACCAAGGCCATGCTCACACCTTGACTGCAAGAGTGACCTTGTAACCCATATCCAGCCATGTGAGGCCTCTGGATGCATCCAGTCTCCTGGGGAGGAGAAGCCTCTCCTGTTGCCATGCTCACTCTTTGTCCCCAGTCAGTCTCCCCATGCCAGTTACAGTACCCCTTAAACCCCCTGCTTCCAGTTTTAGCAACTCTGCCCACCAGGAGAGGTGTCAGATGGCACTTCCAAAGAACTTTATTTTCAGGCTAAAAAGCTTCTATTCTGAGGCCCAAGATAAACCAAGCCTTCATAAGAAAAGAAAAAATATGTCCAACATCAGCTCTCAGTATCCAAATGATGAACTAAGTCACACGCCTAGTGATGCTCAGAGCTGGGGGTCTGCTCTCAGCTGTACCTTGCTCTCTACCTCTACCCCTCTCCCCACCTGCCCTGTGGAGCTTACAGTCAAATTGCGAACATAAAAATGCACACACGTAAGTGGTGCAGATGGGGAGAGGGGTAGAGATAGAGAGTAGGGTAAGCTCACATAGTAAGCCAGGAATGGTCTGATACATTAACAAACACACACAAAACACAGCTTTACAAAAGAGCTTCACCTTGCCATAAAAGCACCAACACTGGGGGTTACAGGGACCTTCTAGAAAACTGTCTAGTCTCCCTGGCCTAGGGAACGAATCTAATATTTCCCATCTATAGTGACTTTAAC
>NW_016107321.1:14628455-14640447 GCF_001604975.1 Cebus imitator
TTGTACCAGCTCACTGGAGACCACTGTTAAATTTTCAGGAATTTTACAAGCCAGCTGTCAAACACAATAATGAGAGACTTTTCAGGTCAGTGGAACTCCTCTGTAACACTACCATGGTGGATACATGTCATTACACATTTGTCCAAACCCATGGAATGTACAACACCATGCGTGGACCCTCATGTAAACTATGCACTTTGGGTAATAATGGTGTGTCAAGGTAGTTCATTGATTGTGACAAATGTACATGCTGGGGGAGTTGGTGGGGAGGCTGTGTTGGGGGACAGGGCAGAGAGTACATAGGAAAGGTGCCTTCCTCTCAATTTTGCTGTGAATCTAAAACTGCTCTAAAAAACAGATTTAAAAATTTTTTTGACGTATTTTGAGAAAAAAAAAGTGAAGTAAGAGTTAACTTTTATAATCATAAAAAGTAATAAGACCATATCACTTCCCTGTATAAAAGCTATCATACTTTTGGAAACAAAATTCAAACTCCTTACCATTAAAAGAAAAAAAGCCGTACTATAACCTACAAGGCTCTGTCTGTTTCTTCTAACCTCGTCACCTATCACTCTTCTCTCTCATTTCACTAGAATGTAAAACCCACAAGGAAGGGAAGTGACTCGTGTCTCTTTTGTCTGCTTCTATATGACAGGTGCTTAAAAGGTAACTAGCACATGACAAAAGTGTAACGAACATGTGTTGAATTCAGTTCTCATTACCCATATTTTCGTATTCTTTCTTGTGTGGCAGATTGTATTGTTCAAAACTGGCTTCAACAATATTTCCCATTCCATGTCCCTTCCTTACAAGGTGATCTCACTTGACTTTACTCCCATCAGAAGGTAAAATCTATGTTCCTTCTCCTTGAAGTCTTGTAGAACTGTGATTAGAACAGAAGCAATACTATGTGACCTCCAAGGCAAAATCATTAAAAGCAATACAACTTCTTTCTGATTATATTGAGATGTTTACTTCAGAGCCCAGTCCCAAAACAGCAAGGAAACCGAAATAGCACATGGAAACGCCTGTATGCTGAAGAGCTGACACAATGGCCCTGGCCCCAACAGTTTCCTAAACACGTGAGTGAGTCATGTTAAAAATACATACTCAGGCCCTAAGTTTGCCACATCAATTAGTTCCCCATGAGACAGAGATGAATCAACCCCAACAAATGAGGCACAAATCAGATTTGCAAACAAAATAAATGATAGTCATTTCTTAAGCCACTAAGATGTCGGGGAGTTTGTTGCATGGTATTGGTAATTAGTGAAACTTGCTTTATTCTACTTTCAGCTCCTTTCTGCCCTGTCCTTTTCATATTTGATTTCATCAGCCTAGAATTTTCTTCATTCATATTTCACTTGTCTTACGCCCTCACCTTGTGCAGGTCTCTGCTTATGACACCTTCTGTTTCATTCCACCATTAGGCTTAGCTGCATGTAACACAACCACCTCCTAATAGCAGTCTGGGAACGAACTATGCTTTTTTCTGCCATATACAGAGAAGTCCAACATAGTTGAACTTTGTTCAACAGTTCAAAGATGTCATGGATAAGTTCTTATTTTATTGTTTTTATTTTTAATTGTTATTTTAATTGCTTTTTTCTTCTTCTACTTACATATGAGGAAGTAAGGAAAAGGACAAGTTTCCCATGACAACGGAATCACTTACCATTAAATTATTATTCAGAAACTCCATGCAGTGAATTCACCTCACTGGTCAAAATTTGTCGTAGGATCACCTCTAACTATAATGGAAGGTTACATATTTTTAAGGGTGTAAAATATCTTATTAATAATTTTATATCAAAGCTGGGCATGGTGGCTCATGCCTGTAATCCCAGCACTTTGGGGGGCCGAGATGGGTGGATCACCTGAGGTTGGGAGTTCGAGACCACCCTGGGCAACATGGCAGAACCTTGTCTCTACTAAAATACAAAAAAATTAGCCAGGTGTGGTGGCACGCACCTACAGCCCCAGCTACTCGGGAGCTGAGGTAGGAGAATCACTTGAACCCGGGAGACGGAGGTTGCAGTGAGCTGAGATAGCACGACTGCACTACAGACTGATACTCTGTCTCAAAAAATATAAATAATAATTTTATATCGATTATATGTTAAAATGATATTTTTGATATATTGAGTTAAATGTGTTACTAAATTTTAATTAAATTATATACTTGTATAAGAAAAGTAATTGTATAAGAAACTTGTAAATACTCAAAACATCACTTTCTAATTATTTGATGCCATTTTCCTATTCTTATGCTCTAAGGTTACTTCCATCTCCTGCATCTGTATGGAGGAAGTACTCATCCCCGCTCCTCCCCAGGGACTTCACAGTGGTCACCTGAAATCAACCATGGCGAGGACTAACACCAAGGAAATCGGGCTGCTGTGAATCAAGGGTTTTTTCCCTCTTATAAGAGCAGATGGTTAAACTTTCACCAGCTACTCATTGCATATGTATGAACCTCAAAGACAAAAAAATGGGACACTGTATTGTGTTGGGGAGCAGAAGGAGTGAGGGAGAGGAAAGTAAAAGGGGAAGTGAAAACAGAAAGGGAGACTGCATGATGGAGGAGGAGAGTCGGAAGGGGAGGGGCAGGGCGGGAGAAAGGGTGGAGGAAAGCAAGGGGGAGAGGAATTGGGAAGGAGAGAAGGGGCAAAGAGAGACATGGAGAGAAAGAGGGAATTATTTTGTGCCTTTAGTATCCCAAGGAAAACAAGTGTTCTATAAGGGTAAATTATTTCAGATAACTAGTATTCAACTCTTTCTGCAAATCTCTCTAAAGGGATTTCTTGTGTGCCTCTGGGGTCTGAATGACTCAGGTCACTGTGGCCAGGCTCCTGCCACACTGCCTCTCGGGACATGCTCCAGACTGCTGACAGGCTCAGAGCTCTCTCTGCCTTATGCAGTGTGTAAGACCGCTCTGGTCTTCCGAGTTTTTTTTTTTTTTCCCCATTTATTTATTTTGTTGCATTTTAGGTTTTGGGGTACATGTGAAGAACATGCAAGATTGTTGCATAGGTACACAAGTGGCAGTGTGATTTGCTGCCTTCCTCCCCATCACCTACATCTGGCATCTAGATGCTCTGTCTCCTCCCTTACTGTCAGGCTGGCAGCTGTCACTTCTAGATGTTCTCCCAGGACTTATACCTAGCAGCCTAGTTTGTTGCCTCTAAAGTTAGTGAACTAAGAAGGCAGATAATCAAGCTTGTTAGAAATGTGGCTAAAGTAAGAGCACACAAGCTCTAAGTGAAATTAGAAATAAATATTTAAATTATGTAAATTATTACTTAATTTAAATAATTAATTTTAAATATTTCAATAAATATCAGCTGGTTGGTGGACAGGTCTGAACTTGCCTTTAGACAAGAGTTTTGAACTCTCTGGGCTCCCACTCCAAGAAAAGATACTTGAATTTCATGTTAGAGAAGACTTGACTTGCCTAGCTAGTTATGTTTCTCCTCTATGACTATGTGTCAGAAATATGTGTCCCACTTTGTAAATTGCCTTTTTCACTCTCTGATTGCTGATTTTTTGATGTACAGAAGTTCTTAATCTTAATATTTTCCAATTTGTCAGCTTTTTCCTTTATAGTTGGTACATTTTCAACCTGTTTGAGAAATCTTTGTCTGCTCCAAGGTCATGAAAATGTTTTTCTATGTTATCTTTTCGATACTTCATTTTTTTTGTCGCCCAAGCTGGAGTGCAGTGGTGGGATCTCAGCTCACTGCAACCTCTGCCTTCCGGGTTCAAGCGATTCTCTTGCCTCAGCCTCATGAGTAGCTGGGACTACAGACTCCCACCACCGCCCCCAGCTAATTTTTGTATTTTTAGTAGAAATGGGGCTTTACCATGTTGACCAGGATGGTCTCAATCTCCTGACCTTGTGATCCGCCCACCTTGGCCTCCCAAAGTGATGGGATTACAGGTGTGGGCCACTGCACCCAGCCTACAATACAAAGTTTTTAAGAAAATTCTCTCATTCATGTCTTTACCTCACAGTTACTTCTGTTCCTAGTCCCTTGGCCAAGATTCATCCTGCCTGAGGGGGTTTGCATTAACTGAGCCCAGTATGGTCCCCCAGGGCTTTGCACAGCTGGTGCCATCTCTCATCACACAGGCCCATATTCACATGCAATGAACCTCCTCAGAGAAGACCTTCCTGGCCCCACTAACTTGGCCACAGTCTCTCACTCATTATCCTGTTAGTTTTATGTTTTTCCTAGCACTTCTCATGAGCTGAAGCCATTCTGATTTATTCATTTGTGTTTGTTTTTAAGAGTACAGGGACTTGTTTGCAGTTGTATCCCAAGCACCTGTGTCCCTAGCACCTAAAAATGTATCTGGCATTTTGACCTCACTAATTTCAAAGTTATATCCAAACAAAAGTCCACCTACAAGTGTTTATACCAGGCTTTCTCATAATCATCAAAAACCGAAGCAACCAAGATGTCCTTCAAGAGCCAAGTGGATGAACTGAGGCATATTTGTACAATGGCATCTTATTCTGCCATCAAAAGAATTGAGCCATCAAGTCACGAAAAACCACAGATGAATATCAAATGTATACTGTGTAGTGAAAGAAGTTAGTCTGAAAATGCTGTGTACTGTATGCTTCCAATTATATGACATACTGGAAAAGGCAAAGCTATAGCAATGGGAAAAGATCAGTGGTTCAGGAAGAAATGGAGGGGGTTGGCCTGGTGCAGTGGCTCACTCCTCTCATTCCAGCACTTTGGGAGGCCAAGGTGGACAGATAATCTGAGGTCAGGAGTTTGAGACCAGACAGGCCAACATGGTGAAAACCTGTCTGTACTAAAAATACAAAAATTAGCCAGGTGTCGTGGTGCACGCCTGTTGTCCCAGCTACACAGGAGGCTGAGGCAGGAGAATTGCTTGACCCTGGAAAGCAAAGGTTGCAGTGAGCCAATATTGTGCCACTGCCCTCCAGCCTGGGTGACAGAGTGAGACTCTGTCTCAAAAAGAAAAAAGAAAGAAAGAAAAAAAAAATGGAGGAGGTTAAATGTGTAAAACACAGGAGATATTTTAGGGGGTGTAACTGTTCTCTATGTTACTGTAAGGGTGGGTACATGACACTATGCATTTGTCAAAATCCATGGGACTGACTGCATAAAGAATGAATCTTAACGTATGCAAATTTAAAAATAATCATTTAGGAGATTGGGGGATCCCAGGATGGAATGCAGAATGTGACAAAACAATTTATCTATATTACAAATGTATGCAACAATCTCACTGAAGGGGATGGGGAAAAGCCTGCTGACCTAAGTAACTAGAAATAAGTAGAGTGTTAAAATCAAATGCAAAAGCAGTGCATGTAAGCACAGTATTCTAGTTGATAAAGTTGTTTCCCTTAGGGATTGAGTTAACAATTCTGATACTGCTGTACATGTATACTACAACTAAACAATTAAGGGAATGGATACGGGTGGTGGGAACCACAGGTTTGTCTCTGTTGGAGTAGGAGTTTAAAGACAGGCAAAGAAAGGAGGCGAGCACGACCCACGTGGTCATGGATTAGAACCGAAGACATCAAATGAGCTGATGTTTAGCTTGATGTAGATGCTGATGGTTACATATGAAAATATTCATAGATATGTATATATACACAAATTAGAATACTCACATATATTTTCTTGCTGTCACATGAGAGATCATAGAAACAATGACATTTCGGTAGCAACAAGTACACCTGGCATCTTTTACCTTGGTTTCTTTTTTGTTGTTGTTGAGATGGAGTCTTGCTCTGTTACCGAGGCCAGAGTGCAATGGTGTGATCTCGGCTCACTGCAACCTCTGCCTTCTGGGTTCAAGCAATTCTATTATCTCAGCCTCCAGAGTAGCTGGGATTACAAGCACATGCCACCATGCCTGACTAATTTTTGTATTTTTAGTAGAAACAGCGTTTTGCCATGTTTGCCAGGCTGGTCTCAAACTCCTGACCTGAGGTGATCCGCCCACCTTGGCTTCCCAAAGTGGTGGGATCACAGGCATGAGCCACAGCGCCCCACCATATCTTGGTTTCTAATAACATTCTCTAATAAAAGGTGCCAGGGATCCTTGGAGAAATAATGGCAGACTCTGAACCTGGGACAGGAAACATATAAGATGAGCCTAGTGTATTTTGCAGTGCTAGAAAGTAAAGAAGTATTAAACACACACACACACACACACACACACAATCATGGGGACATGTCAAAGGAACACAGGAGGCAATTGAAACAGCTCCCAGTAGCCAAAGCTGGAATAATATGGGCCACGAAATAAAATAATATTGAATTATATCCCAAAGCATGCAATAAATGTCCATGATCCCTACTAACAAAATAAGGCATTGACTAAATAAACAAATGAGGAAGAAGGGACAAATCTCCCATGCAAAATAATTCTATGTAAATTATGTACCTACATGAGGAGGTGGAACATAACTTCTCACTCCTTAAGAATGAGCTACACATAGTGATTTTCTTCCAAAGAACGCAATGTGGAGAGGGAGGGAGTAGCTATGCAGTGGAGAAACCGGACAGACACTATCTCAGCCAGGTGGTCAAGGTGAATATCAATAGCAATAAGCCTTGTTAACGGGATGTACCTCGACAGAATGTGATAAAAGTGTTTCTTTACCTTTTGGGTCTTCCTCCTTCAAACCCATAAACCCAGTCTAATCCTGAGAAAAGCATCAGACAAATGCCATTTGAGGGACATTCTACAAGATACCCAAAAACGTACTCCACAAAACCTTCAAGGTCATCAGAAACAAAGGAGGTCTGAGAAACTGGCACAGCCAAGAGAGTCTAAGGAGACATGCCAGGTAAATGCAATGTGGTGTCCCAGGTGGGACCCTGGAACACAAAACAGACTCTAAGCAAAAACTAAGGAATCTGAATAAAATATGGACTTTAGAGAATAATAATGTATCAATATTGGTTCATTCATTGTGACAAATGTATAAGTCTCACATATGTTGCTAACAGGTAAAACCTGTTGCAGACTATATGGGAACTCTATTCTGTCTTCACAATTTTTCTGTAAATCTAAAACCACCTAAAACATAAAACTTATTTGTTTAAAAAAAAAACAAAGCATGCTTGGCAGAGGTAGACGAAGGGACTAGTGGGTGGATACCGGAAGGAGGGACAGAAGGACAGCACATTGGCTGTTGGAAGGATGGACAGATGCTGGGATGGCTGACGGAAGGATAATTGATAGAGTGGCTTAGAAAGCTGAGAGCACACAAGACAAAAAACTGGAATTTAGTAGCCTCTTCTGGGTGGAAAAGGACAAGTCACGCAGCAGTAGCTAAGACGGGCACAGAAGCTGACAAATGGGAATAAAGAATATAGACAATCTCTCTGTCAAATCTGGCTGAAGAGAGGAAGAGAAAGAAAGATTTCTGTGTGTATTTGTGTTCTAATACTTTACTGAGGTGTAATTTACATATCATAAACTTCACAGACCTTCAGTATCCAGTTTATGACTCTTAAAACAAAGGAATGGTTGATGATACAGGAGACGTCAGCCCCTGAGCAGGTGGAAGGGGCTGCGCTCCATAAGGAAGTTGAAGGGTGATCCAATCTTCCTTTTTACTTTCCTTCTGTCCTGTGGGTGGTAGCACCATCCTCCCCTTCAGAGACTGTCATTCCTGCCCCCCAAAAATGAAGACATCAAAGGAATCCTCCAAAGCATTATGTGTCATACCCAAAGTGTTATGGCTGCTTCTTCTGAAAATAGAAAGAATCTAATATGAACAAATTTACTGGCTTTTTCCCCTTATTTATGTATTTTTTTTAATTTAAAGTCTGTCTTCCTCAAAAAGAGAAGACGGAAGAAACACCAGTCAAGCTATTCCAAACATTGTAAAACCCGGTGGCAGGAGAGGGCTTGTGCCCCTTTCTTACCCATGACAATAAAATGGTGGGATACCCAAGCCCACCCCTTCTAAAAAAACAACTTTGAAGTTCTTCTTTTACAGGAGAAATGCATGTGCATTGGACAAAACAGATAAACAAAATAAATTACCTATAATGATACTAAAAAGCACTACTAATAGTTATCATGTATCATTTGAATCTCTTTTCTAGGTACATATAAAAGATATCCTATGAAAAATGGAGTTTTACCTAGAATACATGTTATCGATTATTAATTAACTCAAATGTGATAGAGCTTATGTCACAAAAAGGTAATTCTCCTGAAGCAACCCAACAAGATTTTTCATTCTGGTGTGTTGGTTAGATTATTCTGTATTCCTAAAACCTGGTGTGTAGCCAAATTTGCAATCAAGGTAGAAACTCCACCAAAATTATTCCATAATAAAAAAAACCTCATAAGCCTCTGCTCCCCATTGGTCAGAGAACACACCTTTAATTTGAATACATAGATGAACAAGGCAGAATTAGTTATAGCAAAAGCATAGTAGATGTTGCCAATAATACTTTCATAAATATTCTGGTGGGGGGGATGGTTTTTCATATTATTAATCCTCAAAATTTCTCTGAAAGGATTAGATCATTTAAAAATGGAAATTAAGGTTAGCCAAGGATGATGACTGACAATTACTCTTAATAAAGGCAGGTAGTGGGTAGCCTGCTCATCCTTCTAGGCAGACCAAGCCAGCTCCCCGACCCCAGGAAGATGGGAGGGTCTGTCTTAGAAGGCAATGCCTCTGCTATGGTTTGAGTGTCCCCATCAAAACTCATGTTGGAACCTTAATTCCCATTGCAGCAATGTCGGGAGGTGGAAACAAACTTAAGAGGCCGGACTTAATGAGAAGAGTTTGGGTCACAGAGACTCCTCCTTCTGGGCCTGGGTGTCTTGGTGCAGTTCTCACTGCAGTGAGTGAGTTCTTGCTCTTGTGAGACTAAATTAGTTCTGGAGGCAACAGATTAGTTCCCACCAGGGCAGGTTCTGTTTTGCCTCTTCACATGTGTCCACTTCGCCTTTGACCTTCCATCATGCTATGACATGGCATGAGATTCTCCCTAGAAGCCAAACAGATGCAGTGCCATGCTTCTGAGACCCTCCAGCCTCCAGAATCAAGCGCCAAATAAGCTTCTTCTTGATAAATTACCCAGTCTCAGGTATTCTGTTACAGCAACACAAAATGGACTAAGAAATCCTCTCAATCAGGACATAAATGATGTGAAAAGGTCACAGGTGAGTGTAACCAGTAGGTATCTCTGAAATGAGACAATGAGACAGACTGTTTCCTACTACCCAGTAAGAAGCCACACTCAGGAGCTTTTCTGTTTGTTTTGATTTTGTAAAGTGGGGCTAGAGGTAGGAAGACATTCATGCTCCAAGCATGGATTCCTGGAGCAGAAGGCTGAGGTCCACACCCACTCCACCCCTCCTGTGTAGACCAGATCTTCTCACATCCTTGGAGTTGTGGTTGTAACAGCTGTCATGAGAATTTCATTTTACTAAATATTTTATACATTTTCTGTATCTCATTCTTTGCCCTCTTTCAGAGTTTATAGTAAGATATTAATAGTAAACTAAGTAAACTAATTCCTCATTTTGTTCTTCTTCAGTGTGATGAGTTAACTCAACCTTGGTATCATTCACCATTAAATACAGCCCATCACCTCTATGAATCCCCAAAAGAGTTCTTAATTTAACATGGGATGTTCCCAAGGTATAAGGCATGACCGGCAGCTAAATGCTTTGGCATCTCTGGCTAGTTTAGGTGACAACCTTTCTATTTACATAAATACAGACAAGTTTTCATTATCTAAACATCTTCCCATGTAAACTGCTTCTGGTATAAGATTAGTAAATGCTGAACCATCTGGGGTGATGAAGACACGGAATATCTTACCATAACAAAAGGCACTTGTTTAACCAGATATAGTATGCCTTGTTTTTTTTAGTTGTAATATTTCTAGGGTGTTTGCATTAAAGCAAGCACAATCATATTTTAGCACCAAATCAATGACTCACTTTCTTTTGACTTGTCAGAGAGCTGCCACACCCCAACACAAACTTGAGAAAAAACAGTTGCCTAATTTGAATTGTTATATAGAGTACTAGCTCATAAGAACCAAACAGAAAAGCCATCTCTGCCAATCTGAAAACTCAACACCTTACCTACCCGGATTGAAACAGATTTGATTCCATTAATATTAGCAGAAATGAATGAAATGGCTATGCCAGTTGTTCTATTGACAAACAAATATAAGACAAAAATATGAACAGGGATTGGCCACAGCAGCTAAGGTCTTGAGCGAAAACATCATTTAGCATAAGCAAGTCAAGTTATTAAGAGTTTTTTACAATGTATTTAGAAAAAGCCTTATGCTACTTCCACCATGTCAATGATAATATCTGCTGCCTTCAAATGTGTAAGATAAAATATATACTCTGTATCCTTTGGCTTATTTAAAGTGAGTTTCTAACTTTTAAAAGAGATTGAGCATGGAGACCGTTCCATCTAAATGGATAGACCAAGAGCTCAAGCACTCCATGACCAACTGCTCATGCAAAGCTGGCAAAGAAAGAAAGAAGCACACTCACTGGGGTGTCTCCTTCACAGCTAATGGATTTGAATTTTTCTTTCTCTTTCTTTCTTTCCTATTTATTTTTAATTTTTTTTTTGAGACAGAGTCTCTCTCTGTCTCCCAGGCTAGAGTGCAATGGCGTGATCTCAGCTCACTGCAAACTCTGCCTCCCAGGTTCAAGCAGTTCTCATGCCTCAGCCTTCTGAGTAGCTGGGATTACAGGCGCCCACCACCACACCTGGCTAATTTTTTACTTTTAGTAGAGACAGGGTTTTACCATGTTGGTCAGCCTGGTCTCAAACCCCTGACCCCAGGTGACCCACCCACCTCAGCCTCCCAAAGTGCTGGGATTACAAGCGTGAGCCACCATGCCCAGCCAGGATTTGCATTTTTCTTAAGAAGTGGCTGAATCCTGTAAATGGTTCACTTAAGAAATAACAGAATCCTGTAAATTGTTTAAGATGAAGCATATTTGAAAATGTATCAAGTAAATCAAACAAAAAAGATTTGCTTGGTCTATTGACCAAATATGCTAGAATACATGGAAGGTATCTGGGGAAATGGTACAACTGATGTTCACAGTTTCCAGGAAGCAAGTCTTCCTCTTCCTGCTGGCAGTTTGAACTTGGGCATGTTACTAAGCCTCTTGGAACCTCCCCCTTTTCTCATTTTAAAATGGAGTAACTACTTATATCACAGAGTATTCATGTGGGTCAAATGGGATTATCTGATGGTGCTTTATGATTCTGTCATTATACAAAATAAACAAATATTGCAAAGAATAAATCCTGCTTTTCACTTCCTGCCAGAACTGTTCATAAAAAAAAAAAAAAAAACTTACATTTTTCTTGTTATCCCATCCTATCAGTCCTAAAACTAACTATAAAGTAACATTCCAAGAATAAACTTCCCAGTGGAAAGTAACTTGCTTAGTATAGATTTAGTTATGCTCTTATTCAGGCTAATTTGTACATTTCACCTTGTTAAATTTTGCTCCTTAAAGCTGCCGTGATTTTCCCTCCCAGATGCTCATTTCTTATCTCAACACGAACCTCCCTCAAGTTAAAATAAATACCACCGTTAGTTAATTATGAGGTGCCTAGGTAAAGGACAAACAGTAAGAACAGAAAAGCATCCCCCAAAGCCAATATTATAGGTTATATGCCTAAAAATCTTAAGTCAAACATTGCCAATACTTAAAGGTTAACCCAATTAAGTGCAAAGAAAAAGCTGCTATGGTGGCTATAAGTATCTGTGCTGTCAGATTTCAAACTTAACTTGAAAGCCAACAGTTAAGGAGAGGTTTCTAAGGAGGAAAAGATGATTTTTTAAAAGGGTTCTTAATCTAATCCTTTCATTCTAGTCCCTACCCAAGCCACTCACACAAGACATTATGCCCAGGGAAGGGTGGATACACTCCTACTTCAGCTACAGGAAATAAGCTTCACAAATTCACTGGC
>NW_016107322.1:0-18881 GCF_001604975.1 Cebus imitator
TGCCAAAAGCATGTCTACCTTCTGAATATAACAGAGAAAATTATTTCAATTACATTTACAGTATGCTGAAATGATGTGGAAAACAAGAAATTGTGGATTACCACGAAGCAGTTCATTTGAAAGTGAGTTTTCAGTCAGGCAAAGTGGAGGGAGATTTCCTTCTGTGTGTCCCTCTCTGCCATTTTGCTCCTCTGACTCAGAAGAGAAAGTGAAGTGCCTGTTGCATGTCAATATCCTATAGGGAGGCCAAGCTGCTTCTAATGGGAGGCTTTGGAACAAAGCCAACATTGCCTCAGGTAATCATTAGACATTTGTGGAAACATCATTTTTAATGCCGTAGGGCCCCAGTTGAGACAGGACATCTGACTATCAGACTTCAGATGACTTTGCAATTTACAGTGTGCATGAGGAGGCTGATGCCATATAATCCTCCTAGTCACAAAACAGGGCTTCCTCTTCAACATTCTCTGATGAGTTGAATATAGTTTAGATGTGACAAATGTTGAACATAAGCTACAGTTATATGAACATGTAACTTACGAGGCTATTGTTTAGTGTTCTATGTCACTGCTAGTTTACTCTCAGCTAAAATTATTTCATTCAAAGATTTTGTTTTTATTAGAAATAAGAGAAAAATACCCTCAAGAATTACAGATGGTTTTGAGTGATACGATGACACTTGCTGGAGGTGGACCATTCTGGAATTGTAGCTAAAGAAATTCGACATTGGTCCTTTCTGTACACTATTTCTGATGTTGTTTCATTTCTTTTTATGAAATTAACGTTTTTGAAAATGCCCCATAACTAATATAAAAATGCATCTTTCTGAATTGTATACAATAGTTCGGTCTATAATAATGATATATTACAATTAGAACATCTCCAACCAACACACAAAAATAAATAAACCAAAACATATGTTGAGACTTCTGAGACAGTAGTCATGAATGTTTCCTGTTTATGCTCATTTCAGAAAAGTACAAGTTGGTAGAAAGTGAGAGTGGGTTAGAAGGAAACACAGAGGGACTGGTAATGTTTCTAACTTGTTTTTTGCCCTGATATTAAAATATATGGATCTTTATGTGTCCTTTTGCTTTTTGTTGCTTATGATTAGGCGTTCTGCCTTTGACAGAAAATAGAGCTGAATGAGGAAGCACAAAGTAAAGTACCTCTAAGTTATTCAACATAACTTAGAAGTCCCTGGTGTAAAAAGTCATTTTTGCTGCAAAGGTCAACGTTGCAAACATATTTCAGTTGTTGCTTACATCTCTGTTCTGGCTATTTCCTATGTGCTTTTGAGTTGGTGACGGCAAATGCCTACACATTTTTGCTCCAAAATAAGCATGAATATTGTTTGGAGAAACTGATTAAGGCAAAGCCACTGCATAAACTGAAATTATAAACTGAAAGAGTTAAAGATTAGATTGCATTCTCATTCTGGGTCCTAGCAAAATCATGGAATGCAATATGACTTATATTTTTATTTCCAGTGTTATAATCTGACTTCATTTGTGGTGTCTTAAAAGAAACAACAGAGTTTTATAAAACCACAAATTTCATCACAATTAAACAAAAATAATCAAAGAGAAAAGAAAAGACAGAAAATTTTACTTAATAAAAACAAAAGTAATTATTTTTGTTTATAATTAAAATAAAACATGCTTTTTGGATATCTTAATCAAAACAATGGTTCTATTTTGAAAAACATAAAATTGCAGAGCTTAACTTTCTTTTTGCCCTAATTTATGACCATGCATATTTGCAAGGAGACAGGCCAAAATGTTAACTGTGGATAGGGTCAGAACATTTCTCAAAAAAACTCCTTAGGATTCTTCCAAAAATCTCAGTCATCTATTAAATATACTAGTGGGTTTTGTTATGAGTTTTATTTCTTCTTCAGCTTTAGCATTTCCTTGGGTTGGCTTCAGATACAGCATTTGATACAAGAGCTGTCATGTTTAGAGTTTAATTAGGAGGTGGATTTGGGGAGCAACAATACGGAATGGAAAAATGAGACCGAAAGGAAGGAGTCCAATAAAGAAGATGTTAACGATCAGTTTATTGCTATGGATAACTGAATCTTTTTTTTTTTTTTTTTTTTTTCCGCTGGGACCTCTGGGAGACAGCATAGATCTGTCCTACTCTGGACTCCAGGAAGCAGAGGCAGTTTCTCACTAACTTGAATGTATTTTCAGCTTAATGCTATCCCTGGGGTGTTAATTACTGGCAATGCTCATCCATCCACCCCTACACGTGATAACTACACAGAAATGTACTTTAGTTTCATTCTAGGATTTTAAATTATGTTTTTCTTAGTACTTTCAAAATTATGAATCCTATTTGTGAAGGGAAATTTGTGTCCATTTGGAAGCTGATTTCTTACAGATTTTATCTGATCTACTGTGACTTCTGTTGAAATTTATGGGATTCTATTTCTTCATCTTGTCTGCTGCAAAATGAAGCAGAAAATGTATTAGCCACAAATTTTTTTAAAAATTTTATCATGACAAGGGATAATCGAAGAAATATAGAAGAACAATCAAACAAATGAGGAACATAATAGGGAATTAATCCAGAATAGATATTATAAAATGTTCATTTTATATAAAATTATTTTATGGCTAAGATATCAATAATACATCACAATAATATGTTTCTGTTTTAAAATAATTTACATTTACTTAAAGAAATATCATTGAAGTAAAATGTACATGATGAAAATTGTACATATAATAATTTATACAGCTGGATGTATTACCACAAAGGGAACACATCAAACAGAGAACACTCACATCAAGAGACACAACATTAATATTTCCAGAACCTCAGAAGCACTAATCCTGTCTCATTCCAGTCACTACTACATAATCATAATTTGATTTCTACAAATAGGTTATTCCTGCTTGCTTCTGAAATTTATGTATGTAAAGTATGTGTATGAATTCTTTTGCAGCTTCTTTCACTCAATAGTAATTTTTTATGGTTCATTCATGTTATTGCATTCAGATATATGTCATTGATTGTCATTGCTATTCAACATTTCATGGTACAAAAATACATGTTTAATCTTACAGTTGTTGAAGGATGAAAAGAATATTCATATTTTTGTTCATAATTTTATGAATAATTCTGCCTCAAACATATGGAACATTTATCTTGGTTGATATTTATAACCATTTACATTGCAAATATACCTAGAAGTGAATTACTGGGTCATTAGTAATGTTAGTATTGATGTAAGTAGATACTACCGAACAGTTTTCCAAAGTGGTAGCAGCAATTAATACTCACATCCACAATAGATGTGAATCCCAGTTGCTCTGTAATTTAGTTAATATTAGTATTATCAGTTTTTTTCACTTTAAATTTTCTGATAAGTATTTGGTAAAACTGCATTTCTAGGAGTTAATAAAGATAAGCAACTTTTAAAATTTGCTTGTTGGTCTGTTAGATATCCGTTTTTGTAAAGCACCAGTTTAAATATTTTTCCTATTTTTTTTGAAATTAGGTCATATGTCTTTTTGTCAGATGCATATTCACACATGTAGTCTTTCACTCTCTTATCTTGTTACTTTCTTAATGATGTCTTTTTTAGGAAAAGAGTTTCTTAATTTTAATCTTAATTTTCATTGAATAAAGATTCTAACTCTATCTTTATTTTTTTTCTTTTATGGTAAACTCTTTTTCCATGCTAAATAAGAAATCTTCTTTTTCTCTAATGTCATATATTGTTAAGGACTGCATGTTATGCCTCCCTTAACATTTATTTGTTGAAACCTTAACCCTTAATGAGCTGGTATTAGGCTTCAAAGCCTTTGAGATGTAACTAGGTTTATATGAGGTCCTGAGAGTTGAGGCCCTAATGGGACTAGTGTCCAAGAAGAGAGACTATTCTCTTTTTATTACTCTCTCTCTGTGTCTCTCTCTGCAATGTGAAGATATTAGGATGAGATAGGCTTCTGCAAGTTAAGAAAAGGGCCTCATCAGAAACTGTGCATGCTGGTACCTTGATGAGGATCTTCCCAGAACTATGAGAAATACATGCTTGTTATTTGAACCACTTGATTCATGGTATCTTTTTATTGTAGCCTGACCTAAGACATAAATATATTCTTATGTTTTCTTTTAAAAGCTTTATTTTTTTACAGTTTACATTTAAAACTACTAAAGATTCTAAATTGATTTTTATTTACAGTATAATGCTATGAGTAAGAGTAATTTTTGTACAAATTCGATTGATTAAGCACCATCTATTGGAAAGACTATCACTTTTGGAAAAAAAAAAAGAAAAACTGGCCATCTTTGTCATAAATCAGGTGACTAAGCATATGTGGGTTTATTTCTGGACTTATAATTTTGTTGTATTGGTCTACTTATATATTTCTATAGCTGTACCTCAAATAATTTTTATATGTCATTCACATATTACCTATCTTCTTTATATATTTTACATAATATAAATTATTTACTCCATAATTCAACAGTTTGACTGTAATAATCCCACAAGTTGTGGTATTGTACCTACTAAAAGACACTCAAAGATAAATAAAGTGAAATTATTTTTGAAAAATACATACAAAATTTCAGATTTCTGAGAATTTGCTTACTTAATAATATAGTTCTCATTTAATTCTCTGCCACTCAGAAAAATTTTTGACATGTTTACATGATTATCTGTATTCATATTATTGTCTTTTGTAATTTTTTCTATATTTCTATGTATAAGTTTACATACAAGTTGGGCATTTTAACCCCCTTTGAAAATAAAGGGAAAAAATGTTGAAAGATTCTAAAAGAAAAAATAAAACTATCATCATTACCAAATGACATACTCACGTATGCAGAAAGATCAGACTGCAGTTGCACTATTATAATTAATAAGTAAATATAGAAAGGTAGTTGGATATAAAATCAATTTTAAATATAATTTTTCATATATTAACAATAAAATATCAGAAATTACATTTCCAAAATCATAGGACTTTGAATAACATCAACCTTTACATTATCAAATACTAACACAAAAAGGGAAAAAATTAAGAGAAGATAAATTAGATCTTTATGCATTAAATACATTACTGAGAATAATTAAATAAGTCTTTACAAATATTCAGTATACTTTAGTCATGGTTTGATCAACTCACTACTGTGAAAACTGTGTTTCCTACACAGTTTTTTCTCTCTTCAGTACAGTGCCATTCAGCATCTCAGTAAGTTCTGAGTATAAAATTCAATGAAGATGTAATACTCTTTTCATAGCAGTGCAAAGATTCTATAATAGAAAGGGATACTTACCTAGGATAGAAAACAAACTGGAGAATATAGAGAACTAAAGAGCATGTTATTTTCTAGAAGAATTACAATAATTTTATCATACTAACACTGTCTTAACACTATTATACTATCTAGCAAAGATAGGCAAACAGAAAATAATTCATAGGAGGATTAAATAGAAGTGCAAAAACAAACCCATAAATATATGACCACCCAGTTCATGATAAACATGACACTTCAAGGGAGGAAAAAAATTAATTATAATTCTTTTTGACAAATAATACAAAGTCCATTCAATATATACATGGAAAAAATTAATCAGAACCCTGCTGTATACCATACAAAAATGTCAATCCTTGGTAAATTGTAGTTCTTAATCTGAACATTAAATACTGAAACTATTGTCAAAAATAAGATAAAGTAAAAAACAAAAATGTCAGCCAAATATCCACAAGTCATATCAGATAAATGATTTGTATTAAAATTATATGTGTGTTTGTTCACACCTGTGTATATATAGAAGAAACAAAATCAATTAGAAAAAGACCAGAAGTTCAACAGCAAAATTGCAAACTCTTTTAACAGTTACTTAACAAAGTATATAATCAATACCCTATAAATCATTAAAAGCTGTTTAACTACATTATACATCAGTGTTTATGCAAATTAAGGCCATTATAAAATACCATTATACATATATATGAGAAGGGCTAAAGTAAAAGGAAATTCATGAGTTGGTGAGACTTTGAACAACTAGATTCCTCTTATACTGCTTTGAAGGATTTAAATTCTTAAATTACTTCAATAATTATCTCTGTTTGCTAATAATGAATAAAATGCATCTATATCACAGCAATTCTATTGCTATTATATATATAAAACAGAATTGGAACTTACTATTACCAAAATACATCAGATACAGTAAGAACATTTATAATAACAAAAATCAAAAAATAATACATGTTTTCCTTTATAATGTCAAATTAATTTTGATATATCCACACAATAAAATTCTAAACACTAATGAAAGAATACAAATATTACAAAGTCAAATTAAATTTGATATATCTACACAATGGAATTCTGTACATTGATGAAAGAATACTAAATCACATGTAAACTCGTGAATAAAAAAGAAGCCTAGAAAAAATGTGTGAGTATTGTACTGAGTTCACTTCTTCAGACAAAATGAGTTTATGATATTAGATACAAGGATAGTAGTTTCAATTTGAAGCTTCTGTGAGAAGTCAATAATATGACTAAAATTTGAGGCAATAATGAATGCAAGATGAGTGCTATTATAAAATATGTGATTTTTAAATTCAAAAAGTATTTGTACTTTGGGAAGTTCATTTAATAAAATTAAGATTAATTCAGAAATAATAAACAATAAAGATTCTGCTAGATAATATAAGAGAATATCATCTCAACCTTAAATGGACAATATTTTCTATGCAAAAAGACACACAAAACACTAATTAAAAGAAAAAGAAAATGTATTAAATTTGCTAAATTTACGTTAATAGATTTCATCAAAAGAGCTCAAAATAAGGCAGCCACAGCAAACAGCTCCATGTAAGAAAATATTCACAAAACTTTTAAAAGACATATATCTGTGATACACAGAAAATAATCAAAAGAGAAAAACAAACAGACCAATTGCTCAAAAATGAACAAAATATTTGAATAAGCATTTCACAAGAGTGTATGCAAAATACCAATAAAGCACACAAAGAGGTGATCAAACATTTTAATCACTAGGAAAATGCAAATAAAATAATTCTGAGATAATGCCACATGTTCAGCTAAATGATTAAAATTAAAAGCAAAACCAAAATTTGACAAATGTGAAAATAAAAAGTTGTATGAAAAGTATTAATCATGAGTGTTCTGTAGCCTGTCTCATAGTGGATTATTCACTTTGGTCAAGTTCTCAATATCTACTAAAACTTCACATGCAGAACCCCTCTGATGCTTAGTTGCATGTTTTATTTTATTCTCTATAGAAACATGTATTTCTTTGTTGTTAATGGTTAATGAAACTTAGAAAAAATTCATGTAGTACATGACAACGTAGTGATAGATAACTAAATAATATACACATACACACACACACACGAGACTAAAAATAAGCAAATAAACAGAGTCTAAGAGACTTGTAAGGCAATAGTGAAGAATCATGTCCAAAGTTTTCAGTTTAACTTCGTGAAAGGAACAGGTAAAAGTGCATCTAATCTGTTTTCCTAGAAGTTACGATTTCTTTATTTGTTTTTGAACCACCTGTATGTAGACTGCAGTCTTCAAAACACAGCATCACTAATTTGTGAATTACAGAATGATGATAAGATTCTCATGTACTATTTTAACCTTGAGATATTTTCATTAATTATAAACATCAAGTATTTAGTTCATATTTTCTAAATTATCTGAATAATGCCTTTATTTATTTTGTTTTAATTTACCATCCATCAAAAGGCATGTGTTGCCATTAGTATTTCTTTTATTTTAGTTTCGGGGGTACATGTGTAGGTTTGTTATATGGATGTATTGTGTAATCCTGAAGTTTGGGCTTCTTCTGAACCGATCACCCAAGTAGTGAACATAGTATTCAACAGGTAATTTTTTGACCGTTGCCACACTCCCACCTTCCCACTGCTCTTTGGGAGAACCCAGTTTCTATTGTGTTCATTTTTGTGTCCATGAATATCCATTTTTTTCAGCTCTCACTTATTACTGAGAACATGTGGTATTTGATTTTCTGTTTCTGCATTAATGCACTTAGGATAATGGCCTCCATCTGCATCCATGCTGCTGCAGTGGCCATTATTTCATTACTGTTTTGGCTGCATAGTAGTCCGTGGTATGTATATACTACTTTATTTTTTACCCAATCAGCCACTGGTGTACACTCAGATTTATTCCAATGTGTGAATGCTGCTGTGATAAAGCTAAGAGTGCAGGCGTCTTTTTGGTAGAATGATTTCTTTTCCTTCAGGTAGATATCCAGTAATGGGAGTGCTGGGTCAAATGACAGTTCCGTTTTCAGTTTTTTCGAGAAATCTTCAAACTCTTTCACAGGTGCTGAACTAATTGACACTCCCACAAACAGCGTATAAGCATTCTTTTTCTCTGCAACCTCTCCAACATCTGTTATTTCTTAACTTTTTAATAGCCATTCTGACTATTGTAAGATTGTATCTCATGGTGGTTTTAATTTGCATTTATCTGACTATTAATGATGATGAGAGTTTTTTCATGTGTTTTGGTCACTTCTCTGTCTTCTTTTGACAAATATTTCTTTATGTCTTTTGCCTATTTTTAAATGCGGTTATTAGTTTTTGTGCTATTGATTTGTATTTTTTTAATAGTTCCTGGATATTAGTCCTTTCTTGGATGGATACTTTGCAAATATTTTATGCTATTCTGTTTGAAATATTCATTTCAGATAGTTTTCTAAATCTCATCAGAGTAACATTTTAATAGAAAAATATTCTGGCTGGGCAAAGTGGCTCACGCCTGTAATCCCAGCACTTTGAGAGGCCAAGGAGGGCAGATTACCTGCGGTCAGGAGTTTAAGACCAGCCTGACCGACATGATGAAACCCAATCTTTACTAAAAATACAAAAATTTAGCCGGTCCTGGTGGCAAGTGCCTGTAATCCCCGTTACTGGGGAGACTGAGGCAGAAGAATTGCTTGAACCAAGGAGGTGGAGGTTGCAGTGAGCCAAGATTGCTCTACTGTTTTCCAGCCTGGGTAACAATAGCAAAACTCCATCTCAAAAAATAACAAGAAAAGAAAAATATTATCTTATTTATACAAGAAGGGATAGGAAGTGCCAGGAAAGGAAGGGTGTGGTCTCTGACTAGGGCTTCACCCCAGTGACTGCTACCATGAACCTAGGTGAGGACAGGCGCTTCTGTTTTCCTGCCTGAATTTTGCATTTCCCAAGACCACCCTGGCCCTCCACGCCCCCATCCTGTGCCTATAAAACCCCCAGACTCTAATGAGAAGAGACACAATCAGCTGGACCTCGAAAGGAGCACACCAGTGGAAGAAGACATAAGCGGGTGGGGGCCAAGAGGCATGCACCAGCGTAAGAGCACACGATAGACACTGGCAGGCCAGCAGGCCATCCACCAGCAGAATCACGCGGAGTTTGGCTGGGGGGCGCTAGGAGGGCGCAGCCCCAACTCCAGAGAAAACCGATCTTCCCACTCCATCTCCCTTCTGGCCTCTCCATGTGCTGAGAGCTCCTTCCACTCAGTAAAACCCTGCAGTCATTCTCCAAGCCCACGTGTGATCTGATTCTTCCGGTACGCCAAGGCAAAAAAACTCTGGGATACAGAAATCCCTCTGTCCTTGCGATAAGTCAGAGAGTCTAATTAAGCTGACTAGCACAAGCTGCCTACAGAGCGCTAAAATGAAACAGTATGCTGTAAGACACGCCCACTGGGGCCTCAGCTGTAAACGTTCACCCCTAGACGCTGCTGTGGGGGTCAGAACCCCACAACCTGCCCACTTGCATGCTCCCAAGAGCTTGAGCAGCATGGTACTGAAGCAGCAAAAATTCACTTCCCCATTGCATGGCCTGCGAGGAGGACAAGGGAATTTTCCAGTTTCACTATTGTTCTAGGTTTTCTGTTTACTCTGTAGACTGTTTTTTGCCTGTGTAGAAGCTCTTTAATTTTAGTAAGTGTCATTTGTCATTTTGCTTTTGTTGCTTTGCTTTTGAGATTTTAGTCATAAATTCTTTGCCTAGGTTGACGTTCAGAAGTTTTCCCTAGGGTTCCTTCCAGAGTTTTTATCGTTTAAGGTCTCATATTTAACTGTTTTCATCCATCTTGAGTTAATTTTTGTATATGATTAGAGGTAGGAGTCCAGTTTTATTCTAAAAGAATAAAATGTAAAACATGTGGCTAGCCAGTTTTTCCAACTCCGTTTATTGAATAGGGTGTCCTTTCCCCATTGCTGATTTTTGTCAACATTGTCAAAGGTCAGCTAGTTGTAGGTGTCTGGTATTGCTTTTGGGTTCTTTTGTCCGTTCCATTGATCTATGTGCCTGGTATTTTGGTACCAGTACCACGTTGTTTTGCTTTCCATAGCCTTGTAGTATAGTTTGAAGCCAGGTAATGCCATGCCTCTCACTTAGTTATTTTTGCTAAGGAAGCAATTAGTGTTTATCTTGATTTCTTTTACATCAGACCACACCCCCAACCTCAGCCCTACCACTGATTCTTTGATTGTTTCATTTAAATGGCATAAACTCTTGACACATCCAGTCTGTTTCACCACAGATCAGTCTATAATTTTAAATGGTTGTGATCATTCCTATACACAGCCAAATGATTTTTTTTTTTTTTTTTTGGTGGGCAGGTGGTGAGACTACTAAAGCAATGTGTACATTTACTTTGTATCATATCAGGAAGAGTGTATTGTACAATTGTTTTAGTGTTGACGATGCTAAGTTTCCTCAGTTGAATAAGGTGATGCCTGTCATGTTCCTCTATTGTAAACTTACACTTACATCTTTTTATTAATTATTATTTTTATTTATTTATTTTTTGAGAGGGAGTCTTGCTCTGTCACCCAGGCTGGAGTGCACTGGTGCAATCTTGGCTCACTGCAACCTCTGCCTCCTGAGTTCAGGTAATTTTCCTGCCTCATCCTACTTAGTAGCCGGGATTACAGGCACTCACCACCATGCCCAGCTAATTTTTGTGTTTTAGTAAAGACAGGGTTTCACCATATTAGCCAGGCTGGTCTCAAACTCCTGACCTCAAGTGATCTGCCCACCTCAGCCCCCTAAAGCGCTGAGATACAAGAGTGAGCCACATCTGTATTTAAATTAAATTAATTAGTTTAATTAATTTAAATAAATTAGTTTGGATGATGATGCTTTGAAATTACTACAGGTGTTGTTCCTGTTTTTTATGTGGTTTTCTAAGTCTCATCAGAGTGACATTTGAAGAGATAAAAAACTTTTTAACTGATCACTGCAGCTGCTGGAGTGAAATCCCCTTATCCTTCCCACCTGTCACCCTTCAGCTTAATGTTATACAAAGACACAACTTCCACCTCAACTTGTCTACATTAAATTCATTTTCTTTGTTCCTTCCATTCAAATATGCTCCCATTCTCGTATTTCTCTCTTTAAAATCTTATTGTACCATCATTTATGAAAGCAGGATTTTGGAAACCATCTTTCAAATTAAATTCAAACTTCGTATCTGCCCTGTGTGTCCCTCCGTAATCTGATCCCTGTTTCCTTCTCCTCATTAACTTCCTTTCTCCTGCCCATTTGCCTGCTCACTTATGTGACCTTCTCTCTTCGCAGTACCTGAAGCCCGGAAAGCCTTTTTTCTCTGATGCTTGCATGTTTTCCCTTTGGCTAGATTCTTGTTCTCTGGATATTTCATGATTGTCTCTTTCCCCCAATCCAAGGTTTTCCATTTTGATTTTCTGATTTTCTTATATGTGACTCTGTGTTCCAAATAAATTAATTTTTATTTGGGCTGTGCCAGTCTGATCCAACTTTTCATTGTGGCATTCCCAGCTCCTAGTACACTGGATGGCTCTTAGAATACACTCACTATATATTTGGTGAATTTATATATAAATGAATCAATGTGTCTTTGATGTCTCCTTTTCTTATGCTAGCACTATGGTACTGATTGAAAGCTGTACAGATAGTCCCTAACTTACAAGGATTTAATTTACAATTTTCTACTTTATGATGCTATGAAAGTGAAAAGCCATACTTTGAGTTTTGAAGTTTGATTTTTTCCAAAGCTAATGATATGCAATACAATACTCTCTCAGGATGCTGGGGAGATACAGCTCCCACTCAGCTATGCCATCATAAGGGTAAAATGATACTCTCCAATGTACTCTCTACTGCGTTGCCAGATGACTTTGGCCAATACTGGACTAATATAAGTGTTCTGAGCATGTTTAAGGTAGACGAGGCTGAGCTATTTTTAGTAGGTTAGGTGTATTATATGCATTTTTGACTAAACGATATTTTCAGTTTATGATGGGTTTATTAGAAAGTAACCACATTATAAGTCAAACAGCTCTGAACTTTCTATAAAGAGTGATAATGCAGGGGGCAGTGGCTCATGCCTATAATCCTGGTGCTTTGGGAGGCTAAGGCAGGAGGATTACTTGAGCCCAGAAAATCTAGGCTGCAGTGAGTAATAGTGGCCCCACTGCACTCCACAATGAATTTTGTATTGTAGCTATTTTGTAACAGAATATTGATTTTTGATAATGTAGTTTTTGTATAAAACTTTTTAATTAAAAAACTCATCTCTTGCCTGCATCATTAAAGGATTCATATTTAATGATTATGAACTGAATACAGCTCATTCCTAATTGATAAAACATAATCTAATTATTTAAACTAATAATTTAATTAAATGATTTGACAATTAACTTGACATTAGAAAGGATAGTCACTCTACATCTATGGCTTAAATATCTTAAATATTTTGAATTGAAGATATTCTACAATAAAATTTTTGTAAATTATGTTTATTATCATATAACAAACAAAATGAACATGCAGACACACACGCACACACAAACACATGCACACGAACACATGCATACATACACACAGACCCACACATAGAAGATAAGTGAAAAAGATCAATTATTTATCAGATAAAATATAGATTTAAAGAGATTCCTTGAAAATATTTTTCTGTTTCTTTTTGTTCTCATATTCACCTTAATGATCTTAAAAATAACTTATTCTAAAAGATTATTAGCATTTTAATATTCAGTTTGGTTATCTATTATTATTAATGTAGCTATGACTTTCCATCATGTGCATTACAATATGGAAAACATTTTAAATGACTACTTTACTTAAATAGTAGGTAGTCTAAATGAAGTACTCATGAATTGAAATATCTTTAAAGTAGTCACCATATCATCTACAAAAATATTCATTTTTATCTTCACTGCTTTTATGGAAGTTATTATTTTGAAATATTATTTCATTTTCTGAATGGCCATCTATGTTTTGTGATGAAGGGTTTTCAACTTTTAAGGTGAAGGTAATAAAGTACAATGTGGTTAAGAGCAATGTCTTAAAAATTAGGTAATTTTTGATAATTATTTATTGAGCTGGTTTAACTGTAAAATATTCAGCCATCAGACTCCTTTGATCAGCAGGATCTAAGAATACTTGGAGGAGAAAATATTACCCTTGAGCAACACCACAAACCACTAGATGGTAGTATATCCTTTCTTATTTAATAAAAATAGTCACCATTTCAATTTATTCTTTTAAATATTTAGTGGTAAAGAATGATAGTACTTTATTTGCAAAGACAAAGTTTAGTACTGTTTTATGTTTGTATTGTTATTTCATTTCTCAATTTTTGGTTTTTCCAATTTTCCATTTTGTAAGTATAAGAAACTATAATGATTTTTATTGTTGAGGGTTTGATTGTTCAGAATATGTAGCAATAATGTGTTTTCTAATTTATAAACAGAAATTTAAGTGTTTTTATCATCGTATATTAAAATATTATTCTATTATAGTCTATATTTTGAATATTTAACTTTTTTTTTTTTTTTTGAGACAGAATTTCACTCTTGTTGCCCAGGCTGTAGTATAATGGCGTGATCTCAGTTCACCACAACATCCCCCTCTGGGTTCAAGCGATTCTCCTGCCTCAGCCTCCCGAGTAGCTGAGATTACAGGCATGAGCCACCACACCTGGCTAATTTTGTATTTTTAGTAGAGACAGGATTTCCTCCTATTGGTCAGGCTGGTCTGGAACCCCGACCTCAGGTGACCCATTCACCTTGGCCTCCCAAAGTGCTGAGATTACAGGGGTGCGACATCACGCCAGACCTTCGCTTTTATTTTATAGGAAAAAACTGTCCATCCGCATGCAAGAAATTATGAATATAAATGTTTTATTGTAAATATTATTATTAATGAGAAGCTATTACCACTCAATACGTCTGAACTCTCTGGTAAACAGAAAAGTCAATTAAAAATAAAATGATGTTTCAAAGGTTATGTCACTGAGTAATTAAATCTTTTTTCTTTGCTTCCCCCCATCATCCACTGTAACCCTGTAAGAACAATAGATTAACTGCATGTCGTTTTCTGTGTTTTCATATTCATGGTAATATCAACATAAATTTTATATAAACACCTGCTTGAGAGTGTAACTTCTTGTAATTGGTATAGTTTGGTGTAAAAGTAATTGCGGTTTTTATCATATAAAGTAATGACCAAAACTACAATTACTTTTGCAGCAACATAATAGATTTATCCATCAAATAAGATTATTACTAACTGCTGCAAATAGACAATTGGACTTCTCATATGCATTGCTAGGGATCAAAGTTAGCATAATATGACTAAAAGGCTATTTTAAAATGCTTTGTAAAACAAATAATCATTGACATGAAAACCACAGTTCTAGAAATTTATTTGAAAATGTATTTATGAAAACGTACAACAATTAAGCTACAAAGATATTTATTAGAATATTATTCACAATGGGAATGTGATACTGTCTACACAATAGTATGCAATTTAAAAATCATTAATAACAAGTCATGTAATAGGAAATTATATAACAAGTATATGTTTCTATATTAATGCACATGGAAATTTACAGAACATTAATTCACAAGGAAAAAAATAAATGCTACATTCTGTAGTTAAATGGTAGGTAAAAAATAATATTGGAATCCAGCTCATGTATGTAAGAAAAAAATTATAACCTATGTGCCTTGTTCTGTATAGTTTTCTATATTTACATTTGTATACATACCTCATAATCCAGGTACTAAGGCAAAACAATCTATATTTCTGCAGCACTAGAGAATAGATCCATATTCAAATTCCCTATTTAGTTATGTCAAACATGTAAATTTGTACAAGAAATTAATATATGCAAACTAATGAAAATATTGACAAATACATATTATTTATTATTAAATTATATGAAATAAAAAATGGAGGTTTCAAGTGTTCCTTGTCATTTCTTTCTTTTTTTTTTTTTTTTTTTTTTTTTTTTTTTTTTTTTTTTTTTTTTTTTTTTTTTTTTTTTTTTTGAGATGGAGTCTAACTCTGTCACCAGGCTGGAGTTCAGTGGCACTATCTTGGCTCACTACAACCCCTGCCTCCAGGGTTCAAGCGATTCTCTTGCCTCAGCCTCCTGATTAGCTGGGACTACAGGTGTGTGCCATCATGGCCAGCTAATTTTTGTATTTTTGGTAAAGATGAGGGTTTCACCATGTTGGCCAGAATGGTCTCAATCTCTTGACCTTGTGATCTGCCTGACTCTTGTCATTTCTTAATACAAAATAAATTTAAACATATAAACAATAAAGATAACAAATACTGGTAATAGAACAGCTCAAAAAGTCTTTTAAAATGAATTAAGTTATATAAACTTATGGGGCATAATTTATATAATAACTGTGATAACTAATCTGGCCTCTAGGGGGTAGTGAGGAGAACACGGCTAGCATTGGGAGTATATAAAGGAATTTGCCTCCAGATTTTTTAATATAATAAAGTATTTAACAATAATCCTAACCTGAATGAAAATAGTAGTGCTGAAAGATATTCTATAAAAAAATTGAATGTGTATACATATTAATTTAATTCTATATAAAGTAAAATGCCTTTCTTGATATTTTCAGTAAGGCCAATGCCCATTTTCATTTTTAATTATTCATAAAATATTAGACTTTTAGCCAATATATCATACAGCAAATCAAAAATCTAAAATATATTAAATTAATCAAAATCCATTAAACTATTATGTATAGAAATGATTGTTTACTGGGTTTTCACTATCATTTTATATTTTTTTAATGTTATTACTGAGTTATAACCATCATTTTATATATTAGTTTTTGTTTTTCTTTTATTTCAATAGTTTTTGGGGTACAGGTGTCTTTTGTTACATGGATAAGTTCTTCAGTAGTGTTTTCTGAGATTTTGGTGCACCTGTCACCAGAGCAGTTTACATTGTACCCCATATGTGTCTAACTCCTCATCCAAGATCCACTCTTCCCCAAGAGTCCCCAAAGTCTAGTATATCATCTTATGCCTTTGCATTCCCATAGCTTAGGTCCCACTTACAAGGGAGAACATAAAATATTTGGTTTTCCATTGCTGAGCTACTTCATTTAGAATAACGGCCTCCAACTCCAACCAAGTTGCTGCAAAGGCTGTTTTTCCATTCCTTTTTATGACTGAGTAGTATTCTATGGTATACATATACATTCTCCTTATCCACTCATTGGTTGATGGGCATTTAGGTTGCTTCCATATTTTTGCAATAGTGAATTGTGCTGTTATAATTATGTATGTACATGTGTCTTTTCCATATAATGACTTCTTTTTTTTGGTTAGTAGTGAATAGCGGGATTGCTGGATTGAATGGTAGTTCTACTTGTAGTTCCATAAAGAACCTCCCTACTGTTTTCCATTATAAGTGTATTCCTTTTAGTCATATCACTAAGAGGTTCTTATTGAGCTTCTCTGGGCTATAAAGCAAAATTCCAGTTATTATTTATTTATTATATTAGCAATAGAAGTTTTTCTAATTATAGAATTTTCTACAACCTCCCTAGAAGTCATGGACAGAAGGCTATAGCTCAGAGGAGTTGCACAAAAATCTTGAACTTTTGCGAATACAGGAGGAGAGGAAAGCAGGAAGGAATTAAAAAATAATGATTTCCATTAATACTTAGAATGAATTTTACTTATTAAATAAAATTGTATATTAGTTAACCTATATATTATATATGTATATTCACTTGTTTTTCATAATATATATCAGATTCAATAAGATACACAGGCATATAATGAAAAAAAAATATATATATAGGTTACGTTTATAGATTAATTAAAGAAAAACCAGCACCTTACCAACGAGTCTTCCAATTTCTAAATAATTAGCATATCTTTTCATTTCATCTGTGTTTTTAATTTATCTCATCAGTGATGTTTACATATTTATGTATTAGTGGATATAATTTGTTAAAATTTTCCTTAAATATTTTATATTTTCTGTTGCTATTATATATGATATGTACTTTTAAATTTGATTTGATTTTTAATCCTTTGCTGCTGAAGTAGGGAAACATAATAGATTTGGGTTATTGACCTTGCACTTTACAAAGTACTAAACTCACTTATCAATTCTAGAAGTATTTTTCAAAATATATTGAATTTTTAATGTAAATGTCCTTGTGTATGCATATGAACACAGTTTTGTCTATTTCTTTTCATTCTATTTTTGTTTGACTTATTTTTTTGCTTCATTGTGTTGGCTGGGACTTTCAATGTAATGTTGAATAGAATGGATATCATTATTGTCTCCCTAACCTTGGAGAAAAGTGATCCATCACCCATGGTTAATTATAATTTCTGTTAATATAGGTGTGCTGATGATATATTTACTCAGGTTTATTTGTCTGGAAATTTTTTATTGTCTATATTTTAAAAGCTTATTTTGCCTGGGTGCAGAGTTACGCATTGACAGTGGGATTGTTTTGGCTATAGCAACAATATCATCACATTCTCACATTCTCTTTTAATCTGCATCATTTCAGATAAGCAACAAACTTTTATTCAGATATTTGTTTCTCTGTACATAATGTTTTTTACAACTCTCTATTTTCAAATTTCTCCTTTATTGCTGGCTTTCAGCAATTTAATTTTATGTGCTTTGGTGTAGTGTTTTATATGTTTATCTTGCCTTGGGTTAATTGAGGCTTTAGGGTCTGTGAGTACAGAATTTTGGTAAAATTTATAAATATTTTAGTAATTTCTACTTTGCTATTTACTGTATCCCTTTCTCTTTCTGGTACTCAAGTAATATATATGATTGGCTGCTTGATATTTTCCAGCATGTTAAAGAGAGTCTTCTTAGTCTTTCAGTCTTTATTTTTCCCTCTCTCTCTTCATTTTGGATATTTTTTGCTTTTATATCTTCTACTTAATACATCTTTTATTCAATAGTGCCTAAAGTTTTCTTAAAATGTAGAGGTAATTTTACCTTTAAAAATTACATTTGGTACTTTTTATATCCTTAATTTCTTTCTCATTATATTTATAATTAGTTTTACATGTTGAGCAGATATGCGTAAGTATGTGTGGTAAACGTATAATGGCTTTTTAAATATACTTGTCTACTGATTTATCAGTTCTGTTTCTGTTTCTGTTGAGTGATTTTCCTTCTGGTTATTTTTCTTTCTACTTATTTATTTGTTGTGGGTATCAGATATTGTTAATTCTACAGTGTTGGGTGTTGGATTTTGTTTTATTTATTTAAATAGTGTTAATTTTTTTTCTGAAAGTTAAGTTCTTGAAGATCAGTTTGAGTCCTTAAATGTATATTGGTAAGTGCTCTTAAGGTAGGTTTAGAGTAGATCTTACTCTAGGGATAAACACACTTCTTAGGTATGGCCAGTTAGAGATCTCTGATGAACAACCTGTGTATTACAAAGGTGTTTCAACACTGACTGCCTTTATGTGAACTGTAGGAATTTTTTTTAAACGTGTAGATCCCTGAGAATTAATTGTTCTTTTCTGGAAAAAAAAAAAAAAAAA
>NW_016107322.1:18901-122986 GCF_001604975.1 Cebus imitator
CTCCAAGGGGATTCTTATTCATATTTTCAAATTCCTTCACTTGGAGTCACCTCTTCTAAGAAACTCTGTTCCGCAAATTATTAGTGCCTTTGCCTTTTCAGCTGTGATCCTTGTTTCATCAATTCATTGAGTATGTTGGACCCGTTTGGCTTTCTCCCTTCCTGAACTACAGAACGTCTTAAAGCCTAGTGCCCACTGGCTTTGTTTTCCATCTCAATGGATCACAGTTCTGTGCTGCCTGTTCTACAATGGCAAAAATGGATGCTTTCTGTATTTTGTCTATTTTTATAGTTGTTTGTATTGCTTGGGTAATTTAAGACCATGTTACTCTTTCAATCATAAAATCACTGTCAAGAAGCAATGCCACATGAATATATATATATATATATATATATATATATATATATATTTCACATTCTGGACTTTGAGCCAAAAAATCACTGGCAACTCAGGTTAAAGGATAAGGAACTGAGTTAGAAGTTAGGACACTGTGTATTTCTTAGTAGAGGTTTCCAGTTTATTCTCTGAAGCAACATGTTTACACTTCAAATAGTAATGAACTTAAAGATTTCCCCCCTCAGATCCACAGTAAGGATTTGTTTATTTTAGCAAGATAAAGTCTTTTTCCTTTTCCTGAGGAAAAATGGGAGTTGTACATCCTGCCCTACCTAAAATGTGGGATTTGTAACTTCGGAGTTTCCTGTGATGCAAATCCCCACATTGGATGTGTATGTGACATCTGAATCTCATTGTGTTATATAAAGTGGGGCATGAGGACTGTCATTAAGATATTATGCAAGTAAATAATCTTCCTTTGATCCAGAAAGTTTATGTTTACTGTCAAAATAGCTATTTTAGTAAATACAAAATTAAAAACAAACGAATATCACAACATTTTATTTTACAATGTCATTATGCATATGCTCAAACCATAGTTTTCATCAAGGTAATATAGTTAATCATGTTTAAAGGAGAAATTGCAGTTAAAGGTAAAATATTACAGCAAAAATTTCAGAACGTATTTCCAGGGAGTAGTCCATGGTTCTAGTTTAATATTAAAGGAATTACTAGTTTACTTTCTTACTTTAAGATTTGACATGGCTTTTAAAATAAAATTTTGTAAACTTCATAGCCCTATTTTATTATCAAATACATACTGTGATCACATAGACTGCATATAAACAGAACAGTCATTAGGAAATGTAAAAAACGGATTTTTTAAATTTACATTTTCAAATAGACTTTATTATTGCTTGAATTACCTCTGTTTGTGATGTATGTGAAAGAATGTTTGATTTTTTTGTAAAGCAGTATTTTAAAACTAGGCCTTGTTTTCCCAGGAAAGATACTTCTAAATATTACCAGTAGCTATGACTTATATACATACATACATCTCATAGTTACAGAATAGTGACACTTCTCACAAATATTTTTCAAACTAAGTGCTCTAGAGCTAACATTGGATTGTTTTGGGGCTGTAATTAATGATTTTGCTAAAAGCTGTTTTTTGTGAGGCAAATGCCCAGTGTTGCTTGTTCATCCAGAAACCTGGGTATTTTTAGACTGCCCTTGTTAATTAGAAGTCTTTCTATACACACATGCACACCCATGAGTTTTTTTTTTCTTAATATTTTCACATACACAAATATTTTGAAGAATTTTATGATAAAATATCTCCCAATGCAATCTTTGTTTGAAAAATAAAACAACCAAGAGATATAGTACCGTTTAAAGCTCTGTCATTTGGAAGGTAAAATCATTAGTATATTTTTGCCTTATTAAGATGTTTATATTCTGGAAGCTAGTTTAAAACTCAAACAATAGATGAAGTAGATACCAAATTAAAACCACAGCCCTGACCAGGCACGGTGGCCCACGCCTGGGTGTGGTGGCAGGTGCCCGTAATCCCAGCTACTTGGGAGGCTGAGGCAGGGACATTACCTGAGCCCAAGTGCAGGTTGCAGTGAGTTGAGATTTCCTACGGGACTCCGGCCTGGGCGACAGAGCAAGGCTCCATCTCAACTAATAATAATAAAAATAAATAAATAAATAAAAATAAAAATAAAATAAAACCACAGACCCACCTATCCTGTATCACAGGCAAATACTAATTTGTGTTTGGAGAGGGATACCCTGAAATAAGGCCAACCTGCCTCCTATAGCACTTTTGCACATAGTATATACTCAATAAATGATTATAATTCATTTGTTAATTGAATGAAAAGCAATTCTGAGATTTGATGCTTCCCTAACACTAGAACATTCCGCGTCTAAAAAAAATTTGCTCTTGAATTATCCATACTGATGAAATTGGTGCCCTTTTTTAATAAGGATGAATTACCAGGATGGTCCTAGCCAGGCATTCTGATCTCCAAGGGTAAGAGAGTTATCATATGTCTTCAAGGATATCACCGACTTTCCAGAATGAATGTCATTTGAAGCCTCACCAATTCTCTCTCCTGAGCAACTTCACTTTTCATTATCTGATAGCCTACCTTCCATCACCGACGGTTTTCTTATAGCTTTCATTTATTTGAAGCTTACTCATCCTCTTAAGTATTTTTTTTCCAACGGCATCTGATCATCTCCTCAAGACTTCAGTCTTTTTCCTTCATATTTCATCTTTTTGCTAAAAAAAAAGATGAAGCTGTTAGTAATTCATGGTCAAATATACAGGAAACAAAATGAGCATGCCATTTGTCAGTACTAAGAAACTGTTCTTATTACATAAATTACTTAGAAATTATAATTCACTAAAAATGTTTTTAAAAAGATAAATCATCACAGAATTTAACAATGGAGTAAGGTTTATACTTAAATATATCTTTAATAAATATTTGCTTATTTTATATGAATTCAGCAAACAAGTAATTAATTTTTAGTAGCCTCAAACTTCCTATCTGTAAAGTAGGAGTAATTATAATAAATTTCTACTGAAGAACAAGTTATTTAATGGCCATAATTTTTCATGATAGTTCTGACAATTTAAATGAAAGTGCTTCATTTTTTTTCTGTCTCTCCCTCTTTTCTGTCAAAACAACTTCTAATAACTCACTAATAAATCACATGACTTCAGTTATTAAATCAGGATGGAAACAACTTGATCTACTGTTTCACGAGTAACTTTAGTTCCATTCTGCTATAGCATTTCTCACCCTAAACGTCCTGTATTAAAAACAATGACAAAAGAATATTTGAATATTCAAATTTTACTATTTAGAATATCTAGATGTAGATTTCATTATTTCTACTTCCTGTAATTTCCAAAGTTAGTGATATAACCTGTATTTTATGAACAATCTTATGGCCTACAAAATACCATATGCATACAATATATTTTGAAATCAGTCACATAAAAATAGAAAAATATTTGCTCCATGTAAATACCTACTCTTAAAGAGCAGCAAAGGAAAAATGTATATATTGCTTTAATTTCAATGTTTAAAGAGAAGCAGAGCCATTGTAAATAAAGGAAGTAATAGCAGGTTCCTACAGAATTAAAGAAAAGAAAAACGACAAAGTTCAGAGATTGAGACAGGTATTCATATGTACGTGAAACACTCCAAAGTTCTCTTTCACCATTTGGTAACAAATACTAGAAACTAGAACTTAGAACCATAGCTCAAAGATTTACCAAGTGCTCTGTGTCCCTAATATGCTCAAAGGAGGTTATGATAGATAGATAGATAGATAGATAGATAGATAGATAGATAGATAGAGATATACATAGAGAGTTATAAAGTTATGCTTATAAGTAGAGTAAGCAAAGAAGAATTTGCACCAGAAAGTTAAGTTTATAAATAGAGTATCCAAAGAAAAATTTATCCATTATCATTCTACATTACTAGACTAAAGGCATTCATGATTCAGAGTGTTTTAATTATTTTGCTTTGTCTTACTACCAAAGCTTAACTTATTCTTTTACCACAGCATTAATAACTCCATAGCACAGAAGTTGAAGGTGAAATATATGTGAAGGGATCTTTGCTAGTGTTTAAGAACAAGTTTAATATTTTGGTGATCATATTATTGTGTAGCTTAGAATTTTTTATATTTTTTTTTTCTGGCACAGAAGTACTACTTGCATATAAAATTAAATTAAGCCACTTCTATGTATTGTTAATATACAGAAGGATTTAAGAGGTGATTGATTTCTCATGTTAATAAGGAAATATCAGATACACTCCTTTTTAAGAAAGAGATTCATGGTTTCAGGGCCATGATAAAGGTGGAACAAACTGCATAGAAGGGGATACGAAGAGAACAGCTGGACTTTAATCGCTAGATGTGAACTGGTGGTAAAGAGAATAATTCTAGTGTCCTCAGTCACAGCACCATTCCTCTTCCATGAAGCAGTTACTACGTGCATATCAGCAGCACTCTGATGGTTCTGAACGGTTGAGAAGACCACAGGAATCTCCTGGAGATTCATGAAGCCTTGACCAATGTCACAGTTGCTGCAAAGTAAATCAAATCAGAAATATCACCACTTATTCATGGTTTTCTTCACTGTATTATAGTACCCCACTAATACTGGACATAGGGTAGCAGGATGGACAGATATTTTGAAGACATGAAAATGGAAGGTGAAGATAGAAAGTAAGGTGAATACCACAGTGAAAACAAAAGGCAATGACCATATTTTTGAATAAGGTCACATTCTGAAGTACTGGGGATTAGGACTTATTTATTTTAGGAAAATATGATTCAATCCATCCATAACAGAAGTGAATTTCTTTATTCTACCAAAAATAGCTTATGAAAAAAATGTCAGTTGTACCCTAGTTTATGTTGAAACTCTAAACAACATCTTCCTATGAAAATGAGAAAAGGGAGATGGGCATGGTGGCTCATGTCTATAATCCCAGCACTTTGGGAGGTTGAGGTGGGTGGACCACTTGAGTCCTCATCAACATAGTGAACCCCATCTCCACTAAAAATACTAAAAACCCTATTTCTACTAGCTGGCTGTGGTGATATATGCCTGTAATCCCAGTTAATCGGGAGGCTGAGGCAAAGGAATTGCTTGAACCCCGGAGGTGGAGGTTGCAGTAAGCTGAGATAGCACCACTGCACTCCAGCCTGGGTGACCGAGCAAGACCCAGTCTCCAAAAAATGAAGAAAAATAGAAAAGGAGAAAAGAAAAGATACCCATTATTAATGTTTTTGGTCAACAACTTTTCTTTAAATTCCAGCCAGTAGAGTAAGGCAAGAAGAAAAAAATATTTCATAAACATTGGAAAAGCATGAGTTACATGGATATAATTATTAATTTATAAGGTCTTAAAGAATGTTCAGAAACGCCGGGCGCGGTGGCTCACGCCTGTAATCCCAGCACTTTGGGAGGCCGAGGCGGGTGGATCACGAGGTCAAGAGATCGAGACCATCCTAGTCAACATGGTGAAACCCCGTCTCTACTAAAAATACAAAACATTAGCTGGGCATGGTGGCGCGTGCCTGTAGTCCCAGCTACTCGGGAAGCTGAGGCAGGAGAATTGCCTAAACCCAGGAGGCGGAGGTTGCGGTGAGCCGAGATCGCGCCATTGCACTCCAGCCTGGCTAACAAGAGCGAAACTCCGTCTAAAAAAAAAAAAAAAAAAAAAAAAAAATGCTCAGAAACGAGTAGAATTAACAAGAGAATATAACAATGCCACAGAAACAAAACACAATAGCATCTTCACATAATAGCAATAAATGATAAAAACTTTTTTAAATAAAACATTCACTGCAGCATCAAATACATGAAATACCTGCTATGGTCTGAATGTGTCTACCCAAAATTTATATGCCAAAACTTAATCACCAATGTGATAGTATTAAGTGGAGGGACCTTTAGGAGATGACTATGTTGTAAGGGCAGAGGCTTCACAAATGGCATGAATTCCCTTATGAAAGAGTTGGAGGAAAATAGGTACACCCTTTTGGCTTTCTGTCCTTCTGCTACGTTAAGACACAGCAAGGTGACTTCTTGAAAACCAAAATTAGAACTGGCTGTCACCAGGCTTTGGACATGCTGATGGCTTGATCTTGAACTTCTTCGTTTCTGTAACTACGAGCAATAAATGTGTCCTGTTTATAAATGACTCCATTTAAGATATTTTGTTACAGCAGTAGGAACGGACTGAGATGATACCCATGAGTACATGTAACATATAATGTACTACAGTTCTACCTTGAAAGGCACAAAACATCACTGTGATAAACTAATGAAGACCTGTATCAGTATAAAATTATACCATATTTATACATTAGAGAACACAATCCAATTAATATATGTTTTCCCCAAACTGATCTATTTATCCATCATAATTCCAATTAAAATAATAGCGAATAACTTTCACTTTTGGCCAATATGGAGTGCAGAGACTAGATTGCCTTCCTGCCTGAAACAACCAAAGCCACAACAATCAAAGAAAATTAAAATAAAAGACAGGAACTACTGGTTTAGAAGACAATGGACATCAGACAGTGAATGACAGTGATTGCAAATACAAACTAGCTGAGCTCTAAGATTGCTCTCTCTTAACACCTTGAAGGAGCAGCACTTGGTGATGGTGGTGGTGGTAAGGGCAGGGGAGGTGGGAAGGGCCAAATTAGAGGTTCACTGAATCTCTCAGATGAAGGGGGATAGCTGGATGTCCAGGAAACCAGGGAGGTGAAACTTCACAGGGTAGGGTAGGAGAGAGGAGGTAGCGACACAGAGAGAATCCTAGAGTTATTCAGAAATTCCCCTTCAAGTACAGACCAGAGCACTTATCAATGTATCCATATGAGGTAAATACCTGTCTTAAACACAATCCATTTTTAAGGCTGTATGCATTTTAATTTATAGCTTACTTTTAATCAAGGTAAGCTAATTCTTTGGCAGTTCACTACTCCTCAAATGAGCAGACTGAGAGAAAGATCAGATGACTAGTCTTAACATCATAAGCTTATTCTCCGATGGGGATACAAAATAAACTAGATTTAATGCATTAAAAGTAAATATACAACCATGTAAGAACCTCAAATATATGGTTCAAATAGATGCTCTAAGTCACACTAAGGAGAATGGCGTTTCATCAAAGTATGTGTTGTTTTATGTGGCAAGAGTTAAATAAATTATTATTTTTAAAACCATTTTGCAAAATGTCATAGATAATTTAATATCTTGATCATGATGTATAATACATTTATCTACAAAGGGAAGAAACCAGAGAAATGCAAATGGGTTGTTTGGATCAATATTTCATTATTATTTTCAACCACATTGAAGTGGCTCAGTCAACCACTTTAAAACTGTGGTTTGCTAACTTCCTCCTAGAGTGATCTCTATCATTATTCATGCTCTGGTGTAGCATAAAGAAATCACTTCAATGTCAGACAAAAATTAAGAGCAGTCAGACCAAATTTTGAGGAGACAGAAATTAAGCACATGAACATTTACCTTATCTTGTTTTTCCCCACAGAAATGACAAAATGGTGGATAAACCCTACTAACATTATCAGAATAATTGTTACATGATAACTGAGATTATTGGACAAGATTTACTCTATGTAGGTAATTATAGGTAATTATAAAGGGGAAGGAATTTGTTCTAAACAATTTTTCATAATCTACATACAATTTGACATCTTACAAAATCACAAGGGCTTGTTTAGTTATTAAAAATGGTTAATTATTTTTAATTAAGGTATTTCATGTTTTATATTTTATATGCTCCTTTGATTTCCCCATTACAAAAACATTCACAATGTCTTAGACAATGTTATTAAATACATCTGTACTAACCTAATTGAGTAAATTTCTTATCAAACTTTATATATCCTGACCTCCCTCATTTCCAAACTACCATCATCTCCTACAACTTAAATACTCCTCTTTAAACCTATTATTTCCTTGGAAATATCCTGTTCATTGTAACAACAACAACAACAACAACAACAAAAGTTTAAATAAAATTTTTATTATTGAAACTTTGAGGATATTGCTGCTTTGTTATTATCTTCTTCAAACTCTACTAGAAGTGTTAGTATATTCAGGGATACCTAACGGTGAAGCAAATTAGTTAAGTAGTTTGCTGGAGCCAGAGGTTTTGAGTTAGGAATTAAACATGCATACACAAACAGATTTTTATATAAACGTTTTTATAGGTAACATAGTGAGAATTCTATACTCCATATGTACAACAGTTGTGAATGGAGTGATTATTTGAATGAAAATAGTAGAAGCAAATAGGTGTATTTTTGTCTGAATATCTAAACCACAAAACTAAATAAATGGCAAATTCAAATTCTTTCATCCTTCTTTCTTATGCTCATTATATTATCTTATGTGTCGATGAAATTAGCTTGCTTGACTTCCTTCTTCTCTTCCTGTTGTTCAAATCCCAGCCATTCTTAGGCTATTACCATAATGTTTCTCTAGTTACAGCCTGTTACCCATAATGACTACATGACTGCCCTTAATTTTTGACCCACCTTGATGAAAACCAAAAGTATCATTTATGCTAACTCGTGTTACATAATGTCAAAATGTGGAATTGATTTGCTTACCCCCAGCAATGTTATTTAACTGCAATTATTTTTTTTAATTTTTTTGAGATAAAGTCTCACTCTGTCACCCATGCTGGAGTGCAGTGGCATGATCTTGACTCACTGAAACCTCTGCCTCCCAGGTTCAAGTGATTTTCCTCCCTCAGCCTCCTGAGTAGCTGAGATTACAGGTGTGCACCACCACACCCGGCTAATTTTTTCTATCTTTAGTACAGATGGGGATTCACGATGTTGGTCAGGCTGGTCTCGAACTCCTGACCTTGTGGTCTGCCAGCCTCAGCCTCCCAAACTACAAATACTTTTATTAAAGCATAGTAGTTGAGGGTGCAGGCTCTGTAGGAAGGCTGTGGAATCATTGGCTCTGACATTTGACTCTGAATCACATAGGCAAATTTCTAAGGTTTTTGACTGTAATCTCTGGTTCCCAGAAGCTTTCATAGACTCACCTGGGGCCTAGGGGTAGCTTGCAGCCTGGAAGGAAAAAATACAGAATTGGCTGGCTTCACCATCTGCTGATTATAGAGTCCTAGGTCCTTCAGTGACCATAGATGGCTTCAGGTGTGACCTAGCACTCCCAGTCGTAGTGGCCACAGAAATGCTTGCATTACTATACTCCCAGTACCAGGCAGCTCAGCACAGAGAGATACTACATTTGTATGGGTGGCAGTAAGGGAAAATAAGAAGAGTCTCTGGCTGGTAATCCAGAGAATTCTTCAGGATCTTATCCAAGACCACCAAGGCAGTACTTCTACAAGTCTGCCAGAACTACAGTAATTTTGGGCCTGAGGCCCAAGCCCTTTGCAGTATCTGGAAAGGCTTCTCAGGGAGGACAGTCTAAAACTGTTATAAATAAGGAGTAAGGGTCGTTGAGCTCCCCTTCATAAGACACATCAGGTAGCACCATCAGATCTGCAACTTTTGCATTAGAAACAGCTAAATATAGAAAATGTAGCATATACACACCATGGAATACTATGAAGCCATAAAAAAGGATGAGTTCATGTCCTTTGCAAGGACATGGATGAAACTAGAAACTATCATTCTCAGCAAACTGACACAAGAACAGACAACCAAACACCCCATGTTCTCACTCATAAGTGGGTATTGAACAATGAGAACACATGGACACAGGGAGGGAAACATCACACACCAAGGCCTGTTGGGGGCTGGGGGTGGGCTGGGGGGACTAGGGAGGGATAGCAGAGGGTCAGGGGACTGGGAAGGGCTAACATTAGGAGAAATATCTAACGGGGGGATGGATGAAGTAAACCACCATGGCACCTGTACACTTAACAAACCTGCATGATCTGCACATGTACCCCAGAACTTAAAGTATAATAAAAAAATAAATTAAAAGGAAGTAGCTAAATATAGTAAAACCTCACAGAACGTTCTTTGTGAGGAATCTCCAATAACTTCAAATATTAACAAGGATAGTATTTAGTGCATTAGGAAAAAAAGAAACAAATATTATTTCAGTTCTTAAAGAGATTTAAATATTGTGTGTATCTTTGTACAAATTAGATTAAATTTTTAAAACCATGGAGACTTTTTAACGCTAAAATCTTGGCACCAATGAAAATAGCTGAAATTACCAAATGCCTTGGAACACACACTGCAAAAGCAAATGGGAGATTTAGGAGAGATGATAGAATGGAGATGTCCAGAAGAGATGAGTGTTCTTATCATCTTAATTATACTTAATATTTTAAATATATTTACAAGAGTTCTTACCTACATTTCAACTGCATGTCATAAAATCTCTGCAATGTAACATAAAAATAATTTAAAGTAAAAAATGACAATTTCAGTTCAGATAAATTTTGAACCATCATATCACTTTTTCTCATGCTTCCCTTGGAATACAGCTGTGTAACTCCAAGTGTTCATCTGAAGAAGAAGAAAAATAAATAATATATGTGTGAATTGTGTTACATGCTACGTATGGTTTGGCAAATATAATTAAAAACATGTTACCCTCCCAACCCAGAAACCATCTTCACAAACGTAGACAGAAATAAAATAATTTAGTATAAAGTTATTATATTTTAATTTTGAAGTATTTAATTATTTCGTATTAACTTATCACTAGATTATTAATGTATTTTCATTATTTTAATTAGTAATATAAATTATTAAAAATAATTTTATTACTGAATAGGCATTAAGTAGAATGTAAAGTATACCATACAAAACTCACTAAAAGACTGTAAACAGACAAGAGTATCCCACTCTACATTACCATGCAGAAATAACCTATTAATATATATTCTAAGGTAAATAATAACCAGTCCTCAAGTAAAAGGAAGGAATAACACCATTTGTCACACACATCCTAAATTCATGTGACAGTTGGGGTAATTATCTGTTTAGCTAAACGGTTTAACACAAAGGGAAAATAAACTTCTCACATTTTTATGGCAAGAAGTAGTTTTGCAACTTGGAATTAGGTTTGCCCCTCAGTTAAGCTACTATCCTCCCACAGAAACTGGGAGATTACTTAAGGAAAATATAGAAAGTGATTAAAAGTTTGCCTCAATATTGTATGATTCTAATTGATTTTATTCGAAAACATTTCTTCAGAAACTGTGGCTTAGGCTCCAAGCATGAAGCATTTACTAAACTTCAGCCATATACGGTCTTACATTTTTATATTATTTGCAGAAATAATCCTATTCATTTGTAAAGTCAATTTAAAGGCCACAAATGTGTGTAACACAGGTATATTAGTGGCTTTAATGTCTACAAATTGATCCAATAGGAAAAACAATCATTGAGAAATGTTTTTACCAAAAAAAAACGTGGATGGAGAAAAGAAAAAAAATCGTACCAGTGTGCAGATTTATTTCTTGCTAAATTTCTAATTGTCCTACTCGTCTCTTAATATGTTTACTATATTCTGATAGAAAATTAAGTGTCTTTTTAATATCTCCCAAGCTTGGCATACCACTGCTCATTTTAAATGAAAGCATGCTATTGCTTATCATAGGAAAATAATTTAAAATCCTTGTATTATGCTAATGTTAATGCTCTTTTTATGTAGCTTTCATATGCCTCAATTTCTACCCTGGTTTAAAAGCTTCCCTTTAGAATTCATCAGTATGTTTTCTGAACCATGTGCCTCTATCCTGATCTCAATTTCTTTCTCTTTTTTCCCTTCCTGTTCCTATTTGTCTCAATTTTCTCCTCGTTGTACTCTTCTAACATAATTTCAATTTTTGTAGCATTTTGAATCTCTTAAAATGGATGTATAGATATGTCCGAACTCATTGATTTCTAAACTAGGCTCTTTGCACCACTGTCATATTTTCAATTATTTCTGACATTGACTTATAAATGGCATGACCTAAAGTGAGATTTTATTTTCACAACAAAATTACCTTAATTCGATTTTATAATGTAGAGATCCTGCCATTTCCCAAATTCCATAGCTGAAAACTTCAAGAACATTTCATTCTATTCTTCTGCTAGTGTTAATCCGTCACCTACAAATTCATTGAAAAATTGATTATATGTAATTATTTCTTTGGATCACACAATGCTATCATTTTATATTAGATACTTAACATCTCAAAATTATTAAAATCTGTAAAATCCAATTCTCAAACTTTACTCCTACTCCTGTTTCTACCTGACATATGTCTTACATTCCTAACATCATATTAATTCTCCTTAAACATTGATTTAACTGCAACATTGATATCTCCAAATCTTTATTTATTATTTATTTATTTATATGTATTTTTGAGATGAACTCTTTGTCACCTAGGCTGGTGTGCGGTGGCACAATCTTGGCTCACTTCAACTTCTGCCTCCCAGGTTCAAGCTGCCTCAGCCTCTCAAGTAGCTGTGGTTACAGACACCTGCCACCATGCCTGGCTAATTTTTGTATTTTAGTAGAGACAGGGTTTCACCACGTTGCCCAGGCTGATCTCCAACCCCTGACCTCAGGTGGTCCACCCACCTAGGTCTCTCAAAGGGCTGGGATTACAAGCGTGAGTCACCACGCCCATCCAAAATCTCCAGATTCTTATTGGGGAATAATAACTAATCTCTGTAGTTTAACTTCTGAGAGTTTGTGCAATTTGGCTTCCATTTTGCTTTCCAATCCCATCTTTCATAAATGTACTATGGATTGACACTTTATGACAAGATAAGTATGAAAATAATTTTCTTTTTCTAAGGAATAAATTTCACATTCACTATTTTCAAAATAGTGGTCCTGATGCTGAACTTTATCCTGAATGCATGCACAGAATTATTCAAAGACACAAATCAATCAACCCCTTTTGTTTAATTCTGAGTATTCTCCATTTGCCCTCCAGATCCAATTTCCACAATCTTTATCCTTGTCCGAACTTTTATGTGCCCCAGATAGTTAATACTTTACATTTTTAGTTGCTTGCCAATGGCTGCATTTGTCGGCTGAAGACCTCAGCTTCTGAGAGGCAGTTCTTATATCCAGAGCGCTACATATAAAAAATATAGCTCCCTCTGCATTTGAAGAATGGAAGTGATAAATGTTTTCTGATGTTCCTATTCTTGGATGCCTCAGAATCTTCTCTGTTCTCTTAACTCTTCCCACACATTTGTAAATGATCCTTTTAATAACTCTCTTTAATCCTGACTGTGCCATCCCTTTGTTAATAGCATGCTTAGTGATGCATCTGCCAGAAACATCTTACCTGCTGTAATAATATTATCCAGACACTGCCAATGCCCTCCAGCCAAAAGAACACTAGATACACACTTGTATTTAAACAAAGTTGGGCATGGTAGTTCATTGCAGGGAAAAGCATAAACCAGAATTATGAGATATCTCACTAAAATTTTAGGAAAATTTCATTATAGAATTTGGAGTGATGTTAGGAGATTTGTAGGATGGTTCATTAAAGCAAGCTTTTTAAAATGTTCCTTTTGGGAAGAAGGGGTAAGGCTAATATTGCATATCCTATCCATCAGACCTATAAAGAGAAAAAATTGAAATGCAGTTTTCATTGTTGAGAAGCAGCAGTATTGCCATGTAGGTACCTATGCAACAATCCTATATGTGTGTGTGTGTGTGTGTGTGTGTGCATGTGTGTGTGTAAAATTAAAAAATTAAAGGCCCTAGTATAGTGCATGGCATATACTAGATAACCAAAAAAAAAAAAAAAAAAAAAAAAAAGAAGCAGCAGTAAGCTGAGAAAAGAAAATGTTTGATACATTTGGGGAATGATCAGTTACCTCTTCTTTTTGTCTTTAGGCTTAGCTTTTTGGCTTTTTTGTGGTGCACAATGTGAATTTGTCTAATACTGCTTTTCTATTAAATTGTTTACATTCAACTGGAGGTCATCGAAAGATGGCTGTGCATGTCAGACACCCCCTGAGAACACCACCGTCTAGCAGTGAGGATCAGGCCTGTGCCCAGCTACCTGGAGCTGCTTATTCTCTTACGGCTTACCTCTGTGACAACATTCTGTTCACATGTTGGTGTTCTGTTCAAAGATTGCCCACTTTATTATGACATACACAGTTGATTATATTTCTTTTTTCAGACATAATATTTCTTTCACTGCTCTTTTATATCACAAGTTAGCTTTTATGAACTTCAACTGTTTATATGCTTATCTTGCATAATCAATTCATAAAAATCAGTAACTGATTATATGTTTTACTTTTCTCTTCCAAAATGCAGTGTTTTGTGTGCAGCATATATGTGTGTGTGCACATATGTGTATATATCTTTATAAATACTTTTTAAATTAATACTAATTGTACACATACAAAAAGGTGCAGATTGCTTCATAAAATGGGACACTGGCCTTTAGTGGTAAACATATTTTTACAAAATGTTCTTGAATTTATTTCTCTCATATGCTAAATTGATTAGTAAATTTAGAAAATCTAAGGGTACGATTCTCAATAAATTTCTGGAGTAGTACTGCTCAGGCAATATGTTAATTCTTTAATGTTTTGATTTTAACGGAATATAGGCTTGCAGCATCTCATGGAGAATATTGTTCTCTTTAAAATTGTTAAGATAATGAGCCTGAACTAATAAAAATTATACTTAACATTATGGTGATACTTTCCGCAAAGTATGCAAGTTAATGTTTGCTATTTATAAATATGTACATATGGTTCACAGCATCAGCACCCAATTAAAACCCAAAGGGGAGACACAAATATATTGCCACTCATGCCTAAATAAGTGCTTAATTATATTTACATAGGTTTCTGTTAATGAAAACTATATCATTTATTCCTTTCTACTTTCACGCATAAACCATCTTTTATGGTTTTCTGCTTTGACTAAGGCTTTCCTAGAGGGAATGATTCCAATCTGTACTATATAATTTGGTTTAAATTTTTTATACCTTTTCATATTACCAAATGTTAGAAATATTATATATTTATTTATAAATTTTTGTTTTGAGCTTCCAGTTTTTCCTTTTATTATACAAACTGGCTTTAAAGCCACCAAAGGCAGAAAAAGGTACCAGCTCTTTTCCTCTGAAAGAACACTATTTTGAGTATGAATGCAAGTAACAGGCCATGGAAATCAGGGGAATTTCCTGTTGATTGCTCTGGGATAAGAAATTTAATATAATTTTTAAGAGAAAAAGTAGAGCCTTATTTGCACACATCATATGTGGGTACTCCCAATGAGTTCTTCCCAACCTCATTTTCACCACGAGGAAAAGAGAGAACTAAAGATCAACACTATTCTCCAAAGTGTGTAGTTCTGAAGGTAAAGGTAGAAAAAATAGAAGTTATATGTGGGAAATGTTAAAGCAGCTTCACTATATTAAAACAAATAGTATATCTGGGCATGTTGTAATGAAATTCCTGGATTAAACATGAATAGACTGGAAAAACTAATATGGCAAATATAAAACTCATGACAGAAGGGCAAGTATATTTGAAAAAGAAAGATTAAAAATGTAATACTTTTAAAAGACAAGGGACCAAAATATTCCCTGAATTGTCTCATATGATAAAATTAGAACACTAACATGAGCTCAAGACCTCAAAGATGTGATGATTAAGCAGTTAAATGGGATGAAAATAGAGATTGAAGTGCAATTAGAAACCATGAGGCACACAAAAGTCACTAATAAAAGTCTAGTCAGGCTGGGCATTGTAGCTCATGCCTATAATTCCAGCACTTTGGGATGCCAAGGCGGGTGGATCACTTGAGGTCAGTAGTTCAAGACCAGCCTGGCCAACATGGTGAAACCTCGTCTCTACTAAAAATAGAAAAATTAGCTTGGCATGGTGGTGGGTGCCTGTAATTCCAGCTACTTGGGAGGCTGAGGTAGAAGAATGGCTTGAACCCAGGAGACAGAGGTTTCAGTGAGCTGAGATTGCACCACCGCATACCATCCTGGGTAACAGAGTAAGACTCTGTCACACACACAGACACACAAAATCTAATCAAAGCTATGACGGGAAACTTTTATATTATTATAATTCATGTGGAATAAAAAATTAGAAAACAGACTAGGAAATTGAAAAAATAATAAATGATATGGAAGACAGAATAATATTATCCAATATAATAAATGACATAGAAATAAAATTATTTATTTCCCAATAGAAGGAAAACATGAAAAATGAAAAAGTACATCATATAGTATGCATTTTTTTTTCACTTGAAAAACTTCACATCTATTTACTGTCAATCCATGTAAATCTTTACACTGGATATGAGTGATGGGTTAATTAATTAATTAATTAATTTTTTGAGATGGAGTCTCACTCTGTTGCCCAGGCTATAGTGCAGTGGTGTGATCTTGGCTCACTGCAACTTCCATTTCCCAGGTTCAAGTAATTCTCTGTCTTGGCCCCCAAGTAGCTGAGATTACAGGCACCAACCACCATGTCCAGCTAATTTTTGTTTTTTAGTAAAGAGGGGGTTTCACCTTCTTGGCCAGGCTGGTATTGAACTCCTGACTTCGTGATCCATCTGTCTCAGTCTCCCAAAGTGCTGGGATTATAGGTGTGAGCCACTGCACCTGGACTATACACCCTCCCAAGTAGTTGGAATTACAGGCATGTGCCACCACACCCAGCTAATTTTGTATTTTAGTAGAGATGGAGTTTCTCCATGCTCGTCAGGCTGGTCTTGAACTCCTGATCTCAGGTGATCCACCCACCTCGGCCTCCCAAAGTGCCAGGATTACAGGCCTGAGCCACTGCACCTGGCTGATGGGTTCAATATTAAAAGGTTTAGACAAAGGGATTAAAAGAAAAATAGAATTTTGCTGAAATAATTTATTCAGAAAATAGAATTTTGAATATTTCAAAATTCTGTTATGAAAAGAAAAATAGAATTTTGCTGAAATAATTCATTAAAAATTCAAAAATTAGAGTTTTACTGAAATAATTAATTAAAACTTTATCATAAAATAAATTAATTACTAAATGTAGGTAGAAAGAATATGAAGTGTAGTATTTATGTTTTATTTTATTTTTTCAGGAGAAATAGAAAGTTTGTTTGTTCACTAGAAAGTTTGTGAGAAGTGTACAATACCCTCTTTGCCCTCTCTTTGAGAATGAACAGAGTGATGATTTCTAGATTTCACCACTTTTGTGTAAGTTGTCATGGCATAACTGCTTCAAAAAGTTTTCTCCCCATAAAACACATTTTTTTGGCAATAAGAAATGTAAAGCTAAGAATAAAAACTAACTTGTCAAATCAGAACATTTTATACAATGAAAACTAAGTGAAAATGCGTAGAACTTAATGAGAAAGTATGAGGAAAAACATTACCTATTTGCAGTAACATCTCTCAAATGTATATCCTAAAGTTGTAGAAAAAATTGATTAAAAAATTAGAAAATACCACATGGAAAATGACTGTCATCTACAGGCTAGACAAAGGCACTACTTCTAACTCTCCACAACTACCAATAATAGCAAGAGATAATGAAACACTGCCTAAGATAAATTGGGGTCCAAGTACATTACACTGAGTTAACTTGCATTAAGAGACAAATTCTTAGGCTGGGCACGGTGGTTCATGCCTGTAATTGCACTTTGGGAGGCTCTCTAAATTTTTCAGGTGGTTTTCTCTGGATTTTGTTAGTTTCTTCACACACATGCACTTATTTCCACTCAACTGAATGTTCTGGATGAGTCTTTTGAGATCTCTGGAGGGTTATTTCATTGTAGTTTTCTCTTCTCCTTTGCTCTTCTTTATGAATTCTAGTTATCTTGACTTCTCTGAACTTCTAGCTGTGTCTCCTCACTTGGGGTAGGCTTCCTAGATTTCCCTGTCCTGTGCCATGGCCAATTAACACTCTCTAAGCAATAAATTGGGGCAATCATTAGACTTACTTTGTTCATTTCCTTACTTGGCTGAGACAATGAATTATTACTATCAAGAAAAAATGAGTTGTCAATACACAATGTAGCAGGGAGAAATACACTTACAACTCAGAATATAATCAAGGATACTTCTTGCTACTCTAAAGTTTGTGGTAAAATTAATAGAAAATTCAAGAATATATTAAAAGCATGACTATTAATGACACAAATTCTGCAGGAATAATGCGAGACTCCATTTCAAATAAAAAAGAATTTATATTGTATCTGAAACCAAATGGAAAGAAAGTATTTTCGTTGAATTAAATATGAATGAATGAGTAGCTCAGCTAAAAAATCATAATGAGCCCTTTTTTTTAAATGCTTTATGTAAGTTTGGTTCATCTTTTCTGGTTTCCTTCCCTTCGTCCTCATCCACTTAAATTAATATAGGCCAAGTAGTTTTTAATAGTTCTTGTTAAAAAAAGATTAGTAAGGCAGACAACAGCTCTGCTCTAATCAAAATAAGTATTTTTTCCTGGTCCTACTTAACATCTCTTAGGAAAGTAACTGAATGATAATTTGACCTTAAATATACTCCAGATATAGTACTATAAAATGTGCTTTAGAAAGGTTATAAGGTTTATTAACATTATAGTATTTTGAACAAATTTACCAAAATTTCGCATCAAATTAACTTGGCTACCATTTTTATTGTCTAATGTAATTAAAACTATTTGCCCTTTTAAATACAATCAATACCTGAAATTTTACCAAAATCATTTGTTTATGATATTGCACATCAATAGCTCACTTGTGATATTGTATCTAAGTTCATTTGGTTTTGCTTTATCTTGTTTAATTGTTGTTCCTTAAAATTCACCAAAATTGTATCAAGCAGGCTATAGATAACAAATGTGCATGGGAAATGACATTTAACATTATTTATTACCAGGGGAATTCAAATTAAAACAATAATTTAGATCTATGTATGTGCTCATATTTTTAAAGAGATTGATGGATATCAGGAAAGAATTCCAACTCTGACGAAGGAACCTAACTGCATTACCAATATTACAAAGAAAGTCACTGAAACTGGTAGTGAAAATGGTGTTGACCTAAGTAATATATGGGTCAGGCATAGTGGCTCACATGTGTAACCTAGAGCTCTGGGATTACAAGCTGGCAGATTTCTTGAGCCCAGGATTTTAAGACAAGCCTGAGCAACATGGCAAAACCCCATCTCTACAAAATACAAAAGTGTTTAGCTGTACATGGTGGTGCATACCTGTAGTTCCAACTACTTGCAAGGCTGAGATGGGAGGATCACTTGAGCCCAGGGGGGTCAAGGTTGCAGTTAGCTGTGATTGTGTCACTGCACTTCAGCCTGGGTGACAGAGCCAGACCACCTCCCCTTGTATGTGTTTGTGTGTGTGTGTGTGTGTGTGTGTGTGTGTACAGACACAGACACACATATATATGGCAAAAACCTGCTCACATGTAAAACAAATGTAATTGCTTCATTAAATTATTAAGAAATCAATCTAGCTATTATGTAATCACATTCTAATTTGTTCTGCTTTATTCTCACTCTGTAAGAAGCAGGAATATCATTTTATGTGCTGGAGATGAGGCAAATATTGTGTTCCGTATCCTTGTGGATAAAAGGCCAGTAAAAGTTACCCTCTGTAGGCTTTGTCAACTGCAAGTGAATAAAAGTGACTGCTGGGGCTTTCTCACGTCTTCTTCAGTTTTGATTTTTAAAATGATACAAGGTCAATGAATAACATGCCATTAACCTAACAATGAATAACATGCCACTAACCAATGTGAGTTCTACCTTAAAGATAACACAAACAAACATTTTAGAAAGCTTTGTACAAAGAAGTAACAATGGAACTAAGGAGATATTACCATTTTCTTTTAGGCAAAGGTATAAGTACCTACAGCAGTGACGAATAATACAGTAGAACATAACAGTACAATACAGTGCTAAGAAATTGATTTCTTGCTTTATAAATCATTCTTTCTTTGGTGTCAATAGAAAGTCAATCTACGTAACTGAACAAAAAGCAGACATTTCAAAAGAATGTGCCTAATGCTTACAAAATACTCAGGTACGAAGTGAGATATAAAACACATCAAGTTTCAAACATCAAGAACTCTCTGGTTCAGAAGCTGTTGTCACCGTTATTGCTCCTTGACATTCAGCAATGTCAGACACTTCTTTTATTCTGAGTACTTCCTCCCTGAACAGTGAGACTGAATCCCGTCAGCAACTGTTGACTATTAACCTCAAACTGGCTCTATTCTTTTGTATTACTTTCTCAACAATTAAATATCACATGCAATATCCATTGCCCAAGTCTCAGACACCTGCCAACAGCTTAAATACTAGAGAGTGAGGAAAGTAGATATATCTTTTTGTTGAGCATATAGAAGACGCACCTTCAAACAGTAAAGATGTTCAGTTATGTTTTATCTAGATATTTTCACTGAAACTACAATTCACAATTTTGTTTACTCAATAAATCCATGGCCATTTCCTGCCACAAATATATTGAGAGAAACTGATGCTGATATCATCATCAATGCAAATGTCCTAGAAGAGGTTGCAGAGAAAAGCATTTTCTGTATATAGTTATTTACTTCAAGATAAAGATTTCCTTGAATTTGATCAAACAATAAATTAATTTAACCATTTATTGAACTTGCAGTACAAAAGTAATCCTCCAAGGTTGCTTAGTCAGCATCTTTTATTTTATTAACCGCAATATTGATCGAATTGACTAAATAAACATCTAAATTTATGCCAAAATAAGGTCAGCTGTAGGGATGAGAGTAGCTATAATGAAATATTTTATGGGGTATTTTATTCTTAAAGAATTTTTCTTTTTTGAAACAGGGTCTCACTTTGTTGTCTAGGCTGGAGTGCAGTGGTGCCATTTTGGCCCCTTGTGGCTTCAAACTCCTGGCTAAATTGATGCTTTAACCTTAGTCTCCCAAGTAGCTGGGACTACAGGCATGTGCCACCGTGCCAGGCTAAGAGTTTGTATTTTAATGATAGCTTTTGTTCAGTCACTATATGATGTTTCTTTTTTCATGGTCAAAAAAGCCTTCCACATTGTAGTTAAACATCCTGCATCTGTACTATGAGAATAGATGATATCTGAAAGATTCTTTGGATGTGGTACAAAAGCACTCCTTTTAAACCTTAGCTGATTGGCAGTTAGGTTCTGAGAGAGTAAATAATGTTTTCTAACATTGTAAGTAAACGAAATGCCAAATCCTCTTTAAAACCTATGGCTTTGCTTTGCTAAACAAGAGGCCTCTCTCCATGTCAATTTGGCTTTCTCCCTAAAGAGCCTCAGGCAAGCCTTAGGATCTATGCAGAATGCCCAAGTTTCTACATTTTGATTAGGTACTTTCTATTATCTGCCTAAATCAAGATTATGTATTCGTTCTACCAAAAAGAAAGTGCCCTCTCTGACAACTTAGGTTAAATCACAATAAATGTCCTCTTTTTAAATCAGAACCAATTTAGTATGTGTGAGAGTTCAACTGTGGTTTAGATATTAATGAGGGACAATAATTCAATGGAGATCTGTGTTTTATATATTTCAATATTCAAAAATTAAATCAAGCTCACAGCTGCTTATATCATATTCTGTTCATCCATCTTGATAATTATATATATATATACACACATACATATGTATATTTTTTTGACACAGAGTCTCATTTTGTCACCTAGGCTGAAGTGCAGTGTCCTGATCTCAGCCAACTGCAACCTCTGCCTCCCAGATTCAAGCGATTTTCCTGCTTTAGGCTAGTGAGTAGTTGGGATTATAGATGCATGCCACCACGCCACACTACTTTTTGTATTTTTAGTTGAGAGAAGGTTTCACCATGTTTGCCAGGCTGATCTCGATCTTCTGACCTCAAGTGATCCATCCACTTTGGCCTCCCGAAGTGCTGGAATTATAGGCCTGAGCCATTGCTTCTGGCCTTGGTAACTATATCTTTGTAATGGCTATAACTCTAGGTTCAAGTTTAGAATTTTAAGCCTCAAATTTCCTGGCCTACGGCTCATAATCCCTTTTATTCTTCTCACTTAAGAGAGGCCTAGTGTGTATTCATGTGGATGAGTAGCCAGCCTGCAAGTCTGTCTTTCAGCCACTGTTCACATTCTGGGATACAAGTTAGTAGTACATTATGCCCCTAAGAAAAATGACAGAAATAGAGGATTGTATGTGGCCTGTATGTGGCCTTGGGGCTGTTAACAAAATTTGTGGAATCATGAGTACCTAAACAGCAGTTTAGAAGAGAGATGTTGATGGGATATATCTCCTTGACCCTCAGGCTATAGCCATGAAGGCGAGGAGCTGATGAAGGAGAGACAGAGTGAGGAGGCCTTCGCTAAACTGGAACCTAGCTAAAGCCCTTTTCTTGCCAACGTCTAAGGACAATACTCCACCCTATTTTCTTTCTGAAGACAGAGCCTGTGTCTTACTCATCTTTATATCCAGTATTATTTGATTGTCAACAAGTTAGTTTCATTTGAATTACTTATTGTTCAATAAGTAAGTTTAAAACTAGAGAAAAAAATGTAATCATGACTAAGGCCATGTAGCTAGTCAAAGCCAAAACAGTTCAAATTCAGATTTCAAAAATCAGAGTCTTCTGGTTCTGAGGTCTTTGATTAGTTATTGTATTATCCTTTCTCATGCTGCTATGAAAAAATACCCAAGACTGGGTAAATCATAAAGAAGATGTTTAATTTACTAAAATTACTGGGTATTCTTAAAGAAGAGGTTTAATTTCCACATGGCTGGGGAGGCCTTAGGAGACTTCCAATCATGGTGGAATACACCTCTTCACAGGGTAGCAGGAGAGAGAATGAATGTCAGAAGGGGAAATTCCAGATGCTTATAAAACATCAGATCTTGTGAGAGCTCACTCACTATCTTGAGAATAGCATGAGAGAAACTGTCTCCATAATTCAACCTCTCACTGGGTCTCTCCCAAGATACATGAGTATGATGAGAATTACAATTCTAGCTGAGATTTGGGCAAAGACACAAAGCCAAACCACATCAGTTGTTGTATCACACTGATGATTCTTCACACTAAAACATATTAAAAAATGATTGTAGGTGTCATTAAGCAACCAGAGGCCTGATGTGGTATAAGACCCCAGCTAAAGGCAAGGTTAAAGTAGCATTCAACAGTGAGATATAATGGTATAGAGAACGTCTAATTGAAACAGTGTCTTCCAAGTCTGAATATGATTTAGTTAGGGATACAGAAGACATTCTAAATAGAGAGAAGATCAACCCCCAGGGTCTTATTTTATTTACCTCATCTATCCATAATATAGAAAATACATCTACTGAAAGTAAATTTAATCTCTGAACAAAATGAGCCAATTTTTAATTGTGATAATAAAAAGTTAGGAAATGTTGTTTAATTGTTTGTATCTTGACAATTTCTCAACCATCAGGACACATCTAAACTGAAATGTCTTCAAATTATTTTGAAGACAAAATCTAAAGTTAGTCTTTTTAAATCAATATATTTAAAATCTATTTCCCTCAAAAATATTAAACCAAGATTCAGTTTAGCCAAATTAATCTTTGGAAACTTTCACTTTATGTTTAGAAACATATTTATAGTGGATATATATGAATTCACTGGGGTTAAATATTCTTTCTTCATCTGTCTTCTCTGTGTGTGTGTCTATTTCTCTCTCTCTCACTCTGTCCATCATCCTTTCTATTATTTTCCCATTTACTTGGATAAAAGCCACAAGCAAATAATTATGCCAACCTCAGGCAGACACTTTTTTCAAATAACTATGAGAAATATCATTTCTGTAGAGACAGAGTTTCCACTGAAGTGTTTAAGGAAACAGTATTTAATGGGGTGAAAAAGAGAATGACTATTTTCCCTGGTGATAACAAGTCCTTTTTGTCCCAATTTATAGCAGCAGGGGAGGGAAGTATGTACCTAAAATGAAAATAAACTGTTGAGGTACAGAGTGTGCATATAAAAGGTTAGCTGGGTAGTGGCTGAGTAATTACAGTAATTCAGGACATGTAAATATATCCTATGGACCAAAGAAACAGAAATATGTTATAATAGAAATGGAGCAATTAAGAAAATATGTCTTCAGGCTAAATAACAGTACATATTCCAAACAAAGGACTTTACTCATAGGACAAAACCAAGGATAATGTACTAATTTAAGAAACAAATTTTTAACCATATTGCAAAGTCAAGTATACACTAAAGCCAAGTTAGCCTCATCTGATTATCTGAGGTGGAAAAATGATATAATGCTCCATTCCAAAAATGTCTTTTATGAAACAAGTGTCAAATTATGCCAGTTGATGCATGTTTGCTTTAAATTCTTTGGGAGATAGTAATAAACCACTAAAGCAGAGCAAATAAATTTCAGAAACAAGGGAATGAAGCGAAAGAGCATTTCATTTCATGAGCACTATTCTATACTGCCCGACAATTAGTAAGCTGCTTTTGCAAAGTTAATGTTAAGATGGCAAGGTAAATGGACAATTAGACTGTTTGCTTTTCCAGGCATCTTTAGTTCTGTGCCTAATTCTGAAGGTTAATGGCTAATATTAGCAGACATTTGATTTTAATTTTAAAAACCAGGCAATTTAAATCCAATGCGTTCTTTAATATGCATTCTCTAGAAATATTTCTACTTAATATGGCTATGTAAAGTGTTTTATTGTAATTGTATAGGTTTAGCTTTTTTTCAAATCAAAGCTTAATAGATCCTCTACGTAACCCATATTCAGATTTCTTCCCATACAGAGTAATATATAAAATTCTTCACAGACCACTCTACTAGGGTTCTTAAAACATGGATAATGATCAAACATACATCAAGACTTCTGAAGAAGTATACAGAAGGGAAACTCATATAAACCAAAAATCACCAAGAGAAGTTTAAGCTTCTTTTTGCTCCATCACCCTGGGGAGATGGGGTGATGTACATCATACTATTCATATATACAGTCACATGGCAAGGTTAGGCCTCTGAATCAGGTTGAATCGAGGAGCAAGACAATAGTCATGAGGCTGGGGGACATTTGAGCTGAATAATTAACCAAGCACTGGTCTCCTTAATGGTGGGTTTAGTACTAAGATATAACAGCAACATGGCATGGTAGAAGCTACAAACCAACATTCTTTTACCACTTCAATATCTGTGGTTATGGAAGCATCTGTGTTTCTCCTGAAATAATCAATATATTTATGCCTAATCCTGGTGTTGGGCTAGAAGAGAATATTATAAGTAGTGAGCATTTGGAAAATTTCCATGAAATCTTGCAAGACAAGACATTTGCTAAAAGTACTGTCCGTAGATTTACAATATAGAACAAGTAGACCCTTATTCTCATTTGGCAATTATCACCGTCAGCACTTGGGATGCTACAACTCACACTGTATGCTAATGAAGATGTTGAAAAAAATGCAAAATATATCAAGCATGTGGTTATTTCCTTGAAGCAACATCCCATATTGTATAAAAATAAAAATACAGAATACAAAAATTGACAATTAGGAACTATTGGGGAGCATGAACAATAGAAAAAGGAAATGTGAACATCTATAAGGTAAGGTATAGTGGTTAAAGGAAAATGCAAATTAATAATTATCAATTAGTACAATTTCTTTTTTTTATAAGAAGTATATAAACAATGGTGTACTAGAGACAGCTCATGCTGCCTCATGGGAGTTGATGCAGTCTGCCTGCCTCCCCAGCTATGCTGAGTTGTAAGTCAATTAAACCTCTTTCCTTTATAAATTACCCAGTGTTGGGTTGGTCTTTATTAGCAGTGTGAAAAAAAGACTAATAAAGGAGTAAATTGTTTAACTTTTACATAGTTTACATTTAGTTATGACAGGAGTATTTGCCCCCAGGAATCAACAAATTTTAAGAAAATGAGGGCTTTTCCCCCATCCTCAAAAGGACTTACCATTGAAAATTTAACAACACCATTTATGTGTATAAGTAAGAGAGGGAATAGTTTTAAATTGATTATGAAATTTATTAGCTCCTCTCTAATTCTCAGTCTTTATTCTAGAGTAGAAAATGCTTATTTAAATGACCTGTAAATTTTATAAGAATGTGGAGTAATTAGACTTTTTAAAAACAGGTCTAGGATATTATTACATTAAATTTTTTGTGTATCCCAAAAAGTAGGATAATGTATGTGGTTTGCACAAAATGGAAGAACAGGTGATACATTTCTTCATTTTCACACACTTAATTATAATAATGATGATTTTTACATGAGTAAATATTGATTATTGTTAAGCACAATGAAGTTTTTGATGTTCTTTGGAATGTACTTTCCAGCCATGACAAAGTGTTGAGAAATTTGTAAGATATCAAATATTGCATTCGATTTAATTGAATTGATTTTGGGGATTGTCCTTGAAATTTCTTCATATTTCCAACTCACACATGAGGGGAAGTTTTATATCATCATAGCATGTAATCCTACAATTCCACTATACATGCCAGAGTGAGAGCAACAGCCTTCCTACAGATGGTGTTGCTGCCAGTCTTGCCAAGCAAGGCATCTACTGATTTAGCACAGATGCTGAAGGATGAGGCTACAGTTGTCAACCTCTGGTATCCTCAGCTCAGCAGGGCAGAATTTCAGGCAGCCAGAGATTTAGAAATATGCCCGACTTATTATGGTGCAGGCCTCTCAAATGTGAAAGGTGCCCAAATATTTTAAATGTCCATGATTTCTTTAAAAGGACTTTTAGAATTTTACGTCTAATTTCAACAATTTTTCAAAGTTATTTTAGAAGTGTTTTATAATACTAAATATACTGTCTATTTAGTGTTCACAATTTTTATATTTTGAATGAAATTGTTATCTGGGTACTTACCCCAGAAAACATACTATTTTATATGTCAATCTCCATAAAAAGAGGGGAGATAAAATTTCTGTATGAACCATTAACACTTTGTGATGTGTTGCTGATTTATATTAAGATTTACATAAAAATGAAAGAGTAACAGAATATTTGATAACATTCATTGAAAGATATTATTTGAGTCTAATTCTTTAAACTACATAGTATTAATTGCTCCATTTACAAAAAGGACTTTAATGATAAAAATGTCACCAAAGAGGCAACGTGTATAAACACATTTCTTCTGCAGATTCATAATTGTGCTTTCTGCAGTTTCAAGATGAAGTTCTTAATTCCCCATCAGTTTATTTACTTTCTTTTAGAATCAACTTCAGTCAATCTTTATGGACCAATATACTGTGAACTCAGTGTTCTATTGTCACAGAGGATTATGTGTTAGCTTATTATCCACCCATGTTTTCTGTGACAGTCCAATATATGCTTGATTTCTTGGCACAATAATAACCATTCTTTTACTCTCATCCTGTTTTGATTGATAACTTACAAAATTACCCCATATACAAGGAGCCTCAGCAAGTATTTTTTTTAATGTGATTGTATAATTCTAATTTTTCTTTCTTCATCCAAGATCGTATTCAGGAGCTTCAAAATGAAGACTCAGAAATGTCTGAAGGACCATATGTATTTATTTATAAAATAGCAAATAGTAATAAGACAAAATTCATGATTATGTATACAAATAGTGTATTGTCCCTTCTCACTCTGCTTTGAAGAAATACTGGAGACTGGATAATTTATAAAGAAAAGAGGTATAATTGACTCACAGTGCCATATTGCTGGGCAGACCTCAGGAAACTTAGAATCATGGTGGAAGGCACCTTATCACAAGGTGGCAGGAGAGAGAATGAGTATTGAGCAAAGGGGGAAAAGCTCCTTATAAAGCCATCAGATCTCTTGAGCAGTCAGTCAACATCACGAGAACAGTATGAGGGTAACTGCCTCCATGATTCCATTACCTTTCACTGGGTCCCTCCCACAACATGTGGGCAGTATTGTAACTACAATTAAAGATGAGGTTTGGGTAAGGACACAGCCAAACCATATCAAATAGCAAGTTATGATAGTCTTTTAAAAGTTTTTGAAATAATTTCAAACAGAAAAAGTCAGAACGATCTAAAAACATGCTGTTATAATATTAAAATACACAAACACACTGTGTCTTTAAAACTGAATTATGAATGTTTCTTGGTTGTTGACTTTATACACAGGATTTTAAACCTCAGACATAATTGCAGAAATATTTAAATAAAGCAAGTTTGATGCTTATACGTTGATTTAATGTATGTGCTATAATTGTTAATTTTTGTTATTTAAAATTATTTGTTCCAGATATTGAATTTTAACAATTTGAATTCCCATTTGCACTGGCAATAAAGAAGCTAACCTTCCCATTGTTCTGAAATGTCCCGATCACTTGTAAGTTTTCAGTTCATTGCTTTCCAATATCTTGGCTACTCAAGTCCTGGTTGTTTCACAGGTATGATCTTCAATTTGTCTTTTTAGCTCTTTAATATTGTAAAAGCAGCTCTCTCCTATCTGAAATCCTTTGTGTGGATATTCAGTGTTTCTTCACTAAGTTTGGAAAAGATTCACGAGAAAATGAGCCCAACTAAATGAATTCTTTACTCTGAAGCTTCCTACTTATTAGCAACTTGGCCCTACAGTCTCTGGTTACCTGGGCAGCTATCTTATTTTTAAAGACAGGCTATTCTCGAATTTTCATCTGCATTTTATAGCTATTCTTGATCTGCTGTGAGCTACTTAATCTTATTCAAAATCAGAACTTAAATCATTAATACAGTGAAGAAATTATTTTTTCTTCAGAAGCAAAAATGTAGGAATTAATATAACCACCTCTTCAGAGAGGATAGGGCTACTATAAAATTTGTAATACTATCACTATATGGAAATGCAAATATGAGTGTTGGAGGTAGGTAAATGGCAAACTAGAGCAGAAGGGATACTGTGAGGCTTCAAACAACATCCCACCAAACATCTTTACCTAAATTTTGAAGACAAAATAAACATTCCAAAGTTTATTCATCTTGTTTTGTTTTGTTTTTTGTTCTCCTTCAGATCAAACATCAGATTACGGCTCTATGCACTTAGTACTATGCTGGTATCTGTTAATAGTAACGACAATTTGTCATGTATCTCATAGGAAATCGTACTGTTGGCCATTTACAAAATACAAGCACTGTCTTTGAAAAGGAAGGCAGGTAATTACTTGAATATTATCATTTATGGAAGGATTGAGAAATATTTAAACTGCTATAGTATCCTGCAGATTCAAATTATGGCCAAAGTTCTCTTGCATGAACTTAAGTTTTGAGAATGTGAAATGAGTACATATTTAATACTTTGACCCTTTTATGCAGTTTGTTTGCTTTGATACCAGGAGTCAAAACAGCCATCATTCTGGGTCTTCAGAAGAAAAAGTTAATCCCTTCCCATTGAGAAGTACTTCTGTAAACTTACCTTGTCATCTGGTATTTGATGCGTTTTTGATTTTGTCTAGTGGAGTACTGCATGTATGGCATTAAAGTCATCATCATTTTTATATATTTATTTCTGCTTTCTGATTGTCACACACTTTGATGCTTCTGTATTGAGGAGAATGTACCTGTCAAACATAAAATCATAAAACTCAAAATGAATGAATGAGTTTAAATAGTGATGAGAAAAAAACAATGAACTTACACAAAACTGAAGATCGTGTAACTTCAAGTCCTAAAATCTACCCATACTTTTTAAAAAAGTACAACTATAGAATGTTTCTACATTTAGAAAATAACATTAGAGGTATACAGAAATTAATATACTTTATGTAGCTATACTAAACATGTCATCATTAATGATCTGTATTTTCAAATGATCTGTACTTAGATGCGAATAACATTAAGTATCAAGCATATGACTAAAATAACAATTCAGCATATATAAGAGTGATAAAATGGTAATAGTAATAGCAAAGATAATAATGGGCTTTCAAAACATAAAACATGCTTTAAGAAAACTAAGAGGAAAGAAAAACAAATCATGAAAATACAAACCCATAAAAAAGGAAAAATAATCCTTTTGTGTGTATGTGTGCCTGAGATCAACCATTTTGATTATTGTGATGTGTATGTGTATCTATAGATAAGAATGTATATATAGAAGAAGACAAGCAGAGGAAAGAGAATTAGAATACATCAATCATTTGAGGTCAGTTTGAAGTTAGCGTAAATTAGGAGTAGCTATCAATGCCTCTTGAAAGTTAGTTAACTTCCTAATGTTGGAAATTCTTTATCCAACTTTATAAACTTTTAAAAGTTTATTGAAAGGAGTAATTTACCTGAGAAAATTTGTGAATTTTCTGAATGTGTCAAAACCACATTGTAAGGAAGATTTTAAATCATAAGTTTGTAATCCAAAGAATTGCTTATTTAGCATAAGCTATAAATAGGTTATGCAAAAACATCTCAATTGACTTCCATTACTTGCAGATTCAAGTATAGTTTTCAATATCTGAAAGTAGAAGATTAACTACCTTCAAATACTCTCTGATGCTCATTTGATACAGCTAAAATCTCTACACCTTTTCTTCAGTTTCCTCCATCTGACATCTTACAATGTTATTAGCGCTCAGTATTCATCTACTAATGTTTAATTCAAACAGACTAGTGTACTGTTGGTGGGAGTGTAAATTAGTACAGCCACCATGAAGAACAATGTGAAGGGAGGTCCCTCAAAAAACTAGAGCAACAACTGCCATATGATCCAGCATTCCCACTGATGGGTATGTACCCAAAAGAAAAGAAATTACCATATAAAAAAAGATATCTGCACTCCTATGTTTAGTGCAAGCACTGTTCACCATAGCCAAGATAGGGAATTAACCTAAGTGTCCATCAGTGGATAAATAAATATATAAATAAATACAATGTGGTACGCATTGCAGTACACAATGAAAAGTGATTCAGCAGTAAATACACAACCCTATCCTTTGCAACAACAGAGATGGAATTGGAGGATACTATGTCTAGCAAAATAAGCCAGATACAGAAAGTCAAATATTCACATGTCCTCACTTCTGTATAGGAGCTAAAAAATGTAATCTTATGGTGATAGTAAAATGATTGTTACTAGAGGCTGGGAGTGGTAGAGGGGGAGGGATAAAGTGGGGTCAGTTAATGGGTACAGAGACACGATTAGGTAAAAGAAATAAGATTTAGTGTTTAGTAACACAATAGGGCAGCTATTGTTACAAATAACTTATTGTATATTTCAATATATTAATAACTAGAGAATTGTAATTGGAATGTTCCTAACCCAAAGGAATGATAACTTTTTATGGTGATGGATATTTTAATTTCCCTGATTTGGTAATTAATCATTGTATGTTTGTATCAAAATATCATATGTGCCTCATACATTTTTTAACTGTTACATATTCGTATATTTAAAAAAAACTAGTTTACTGTCTTGAAAAAATAAAATGCATTTTATTGGTTTTATGTTTTCACCATTGTTTAAACTGGCTTCATTCATTCATCTACCTATTCATTCATCCATTCATTCATTCAGCAAATGTCTACTAAATATGAATGCATCATATAACATGCATTGGTCACAAAATGTGAATAAGATATTAACAATTCCCTGACAGAGCTCTGCCTTCTCGCATCCTCTATACCCAAATGACTCAAGTCCACTTTTATTAAAGTTCTCATAGGTAGTCACAACTAAAAGACGAATCTTCTGAGTTCACTACAAGTATACTTTATACTTTCCATATGTTCGGAATAAATGTGAAACATATGTTTTTAGTTGTATGTTTGTTAGATTTTGATTAAATGCCCAAGCCATTTTATTTGATCTCTCCATCTAAATCACAAAGTTATTAAGAACAAGAATTACGTAACTCTTCATAGTCTAAAAGCAATTTTTTCATAGCATCTGACACATAGCAAATTATCATGCTATGTTTTAGGCAAGAATCTTAGTTGTAAGCAATATAAATTGTTCTCTTATTAAATCATAAAACTAATTTTTATAAGAATATTAAATAAGTTAATACTTAATCCAGTTATATTCTAGTTCTAGAGTCACTAAAATTATTAAATCTCTATTTTTCAATTTCTACAGTGAGAGTAGCCCCTTCCACTGGCCAAGATTCACAACATGGAAAAATATCAAAACATAGTAAATATTTAGGGATATTGAATGACAGAAGTCCATTAGAGTCCTGGGTTACACTAACATCTTCTTTATCTTTCTTGAATATGCATTACTATAAAGAATTATCCTGGATAACTTGCTGCTAGGTGCTTCTAAGACGAAAAGTAAAATAATAATAATAATAATAAACTAAAGAGCTTCTGTACAGCAAAACAAAAACAAAAACAAAAACAAAATAGACTATCATCAGAGTGAACAGGCAGCTCACAAAATGGGAGAAAATTTTCACAATTTACCCATCTGACAAAGGGCTAATATTCAGAATCTACAAAGAACTTAAGCAAATTTACAAGAAAAACACAAACAAAACCATCAAAAAGTGGGTGAAGGATATGAACAGACACTTCTCAAAAGGTGACATTTATGCAGCCAGCAAGCATATGAAAAAAAGCTCAGCATCACTGGTCATTAGAGAAATGCAAATTGAAACCGCAGTGAGATACCATTTCATGCCAGTTAGAATGTCAATCATTAAAAAGTTAGGAGACAACAGATGCTGAAGAGGATGTGGAGAAATAGGAATGAATGCTTTTACACTGTTGGTGGGAGTGTATAAGAAATACCATCTGACCCGGCAATCCCGTTACTGTTTATAAACCCAAAGGATTATAAATCATTCTGTTATAAAGACACATGCACACATATGTTTATTGTGGCACTGTTTACAATAGCAAAGACTTGAAACCAACCCAAATGCCTATCAATAATAGACTGGATAAAGAAAATTTGACACATATACACCATGGAATACCATGTAACCCATAAAAATGGATGAGTTCATGTCCTTTGCAGGCACGTGGATGAATCTGGAAACCATCATTCTCAACAAACTGACACAAGAGCAGAAAACCAAACACCGCATGTTCTCATTCATAAGTAGGAGTTGAACAATGAGAACATTCATTCTCCATTGCAAGAAGATGTAAATTCTGAATTTACATGATAGTGCTAAATTAAATAAGTTATGCTTTTTAGTCTAGTAAAGGCAAACATTCTCAATTTCATAAAGAACATCTACAAACTGCCTACAGTAACTTCCTTAGTGGTGTGAAACTAAATGCTTTCCTGGAAAATTCAGAGACAGGTTAAAGATGCCTCTCATGAATTCTATTTAATATTATACTGAAAGTTCTAGCTAATGCAATTAAACAAGAAAAGAAAAGAAAATGTATATGGATTAGGAAGGAAAAAGTTGTCTTTATTTATATATAACATCACTGTCTATGTAGAAATTTAAAAGAATCAACAAAAAAACTTAAATGAAACCCATAAGAGATTATTGAAAGATAATAGATTATTGCAGGATATAAGGTTGTGTCCAAATATTCAATGGAGACAACTTCATAGAAATAATTTTTGGTTATTCTTGTTTTCATTTTTTTTTAATTATGTTATGTCCAGAATGTGAAAGTTTGTTACATAGGTATGCACGTGCCATGGTGGTTTGCTGCATCCATCACGCAGTCATCTACATTAGGCATTTTTCCTCAGGCTATCCCTCCCCTAGACCCACAACCCCCGACAGGCCCCAGTGTGTCATGTTCCCTTCCCTGTGTCCATGAGTCCTCATTTTGCATTTTTGTGTTATTAGATGTTCATATATATCTCCACGTCTTTTGTTCAACTAAAATAAAATAAGCATCTGAACAGCTGATTAATCCATTATAGATAAGCAATAATTCATTCTTAAAAAGATCCCCTTCCTATTGCCATATTCTAATTTGTGGGCATTTAATTTGTCTTGGCTTTTACTAAAACTTGCTCAATCTAATATTTTCAAATATATGATGAGGACTTATATTCTATTTGTAGTATAGTATTTGATTATTTTCTTCTGTTTATTTCTCCTACTTTCTCCATAATGTTTTGTAGTAAATAGGTTATCTTGTTAACATAATTTCTTTTCTTGTAAGCAAATTTTGTAAAATTATTCAGACTCAATTGAAAAAAGATGTATGAAACATACTATTTGAAATTTCAAGGTAAATTTCAATTTTTATGAATTTCTAATGAATTTACTTACAGTAATGTACATTTTTAAAGAACGAATAACCTTTATTTATGTTGAACAATCATCATCTAGGATATAAGTCAAAGTAGAAGAGGACAAACCTAGAAAGCTTCACATAGGCAATTTATACCTAGCGATTATTTCGCCCCTGGAAGTATAGAATTGTCAGAGTGAGATATAACTACGTAAATCCTGTGGCTAAAAAGAATAACCACTGAAGAGCCTTACCCATATTTACTAGTTAACTATTAGGGTATTTATCAGCACTTTTTCATGTTTTTATGGATGTCAACATGATTCTTAGCACTCTCAAACTCAAATCCAATGCTGACATATCTAAAAATCTTCTAATGTTACTGCTTTTTTTTTTTTTTTGTATTAAAAACTGACATCAAGTAATAATTACTAGGTTGTGTAAAAAGACATTTAGAAATTACCTGAATAGGCCGGGCGCGGTGGCTCACGCCTATAATCCCAGCACTTTGGGAGGCCGAGGTGGGTGGATCACGAGGTCAAGACATCCAGACCATCCTGGTCAACATGGTGAAACCCCGTCTCTACTAAAAATACAAAAAATTAGCAGGGCATGGTGGCGCGTGCCTGTGATTCCGGCTACTCAGGAGGCTGAGGCAGGAGAATTGCCTGAACCCAGGAGGCGGAGGTTGCGGTGAGCTGAGATCACACCATTGCCTCCAGCCTGGGTAACAAGAGCGAAACTCCATCTCAAAAAAAAAAAAAAAGAAATTACCTGAATAATGTGATGATAAGGTTTGTATCTGGACAGTCATATGGTTTTGCAGTGTCCTCACCCAAAACCTCATTTGGAATTTTAATTCCTATAGTGCCAATTATCTCCACCTGTCAAGGGAGAGGCCAGGTGGAGGTAATTGAATCATCAGGGCCGTTTCCCCCATGCTGTTCTTGTAATAGTGAGGGAGTTTTCACAAGAGTTGATGGCTTCATAAGTGTTTGGTAGTTCATCCTGCATTCATCCTCCTTCCTACCACCTTGTAAAGAAGGTGTATTGCTTCCCCTTAGCCTTCTGACATGATTCTGTAAGTTTCCTATGGCCTTCCCAGCCATACTGAGCTGTGAGTTGATTACACCTCTTTACTTTATAAATTACTCAGTCTCAGGCAGTTCTTTGTAGCAGCGTAAAAATGGACCAATGCCAACAGTATGTGCAAAAGGAGTTGCTTTTACTTCTGGCTTTTTCTTTTCTTTTCTTTCTTTTGTTTGGTCAGTGAGAGAATTGGTCCTTCCAATTTCGTGATCCAATCCAGTGCTTTCTAGTCTACCATTCATCTGTTCTAGACAAGGCGAGTGGATTATTGAATGACTCTATCTTCTAGGGAAAGATAAAGGTATATTAATTAGCCTGCTCAGGCTACCATATGAAAATGCCACAGAGCTGGGGGTGGGGGCGGATTAAACAACATAAATATATTTTCTTACGGTTCTGGAGGCTTTAAGTTCAAGATCTAAGTGTCAGCAGATTTTGTTTCTTCTAAAATCTTTTTACTTGGCTTGCAGTCAGTGCCTTCTTGCTGTGTTCATATGGTCTTCATTCTGTCTGGGTGTGTGTGTGTGTGTGTGTGTGTGTGTGTGTGTGTGTGTGTGTGTGTGTGTCTGTGTGTGTCTGCATGTCTTAATGTCCTCTTATTTTAAGGAATCAATCATATTGGATTAGGGCCTGCCCTAATGACTTCATTTTAAACTACTCGTCTCTTTATAGACCCTATCTCCAAAAAAAAGGTCATATTCTGAAGTACTGGGGATTAGGGGCTTCACAAATGAATTCTGAGGGGACACAAGACTATAACAAGGGATAACAGTGGCATTTATTATCATTCTTATCTGCCACCTTTGCTTCCTGTCGTCTGTCCCTCTTCTTTGTTATCACTTTGGGTTCTGTTACAGTGTCAGAAAATCAAGCAGGACACAATTTCAGAAATGCTTTCTAGTTTATTGCCAAGCTCCTGGCATTCTCTCTCTTTCCTATAGCTTGATCAGTTTCAGCAGAGAACTATTTCCTTCCCAGATAAACCTCATTAGCAGGGTTTAAAAAAAAAAATCAGAGTAAATCAGACTTCATCTGAGTCTCTTTATGAGGCAAAACAATTCTTCATTTGAAACTTAAATGAGATAATTTTTAGATTCTATACCATCAGTGAAAAATTAGCAAACACATTCATCTCTTAAATTTCTTCTTGATCCCAAATCTGTCTAATTAGGTTTACAGCTCTTGCTCTGTGGGATATACACACTACCATTTCTTATGAAAAGGAACAGAGCAGTGCGGGATATAAGGGACTGAAGGAAGTACCACAAATATATTAAAATTATTTAAAAACCTCCAATTCACTGTTCCTACAGAAAGTATTTCAGGTGTCCAGGCTGGCATCTGAAGTTTACAAGAGGATAAACAATACCATTTGTTGGCAATATATAATTAATTAAAAATTAATTAAACACCACATGTTCTCACTCATAGGTGGGCGTTGAACAATGAGAACACATGGCCACAGGGAGGGGAGCATCACACACTGAGGTCTGTCGGGAGGAAATAGGGGAGGGATGGGGGGTGGGGAGTTGGGGAGAGATAACATGGGGAGAAGTGCCAGATACAGGTGATGGGGAGGAAGACAGGAAATCACAAATCCCTATGCACCAATCTTGCATGTTCTTCACATGTACCCCAAAACCTAAAATACAATTTAAAAAAATGTGCTATGTATTCAGATTTAAAAAATTAATTAAACTTGATATTCAAGCCTTTCAAGAAAGTACAAGTGGAGGAGAGAGTAATTAGAAAACTTAGTAAACCTGATTCAAATTAGAAAAAGCTTTGTTAATGTAAGTCAGCACCTAAATCTAAGGTTTTAATTAAGTAATCTGCTGCGGTTGATGGATTGTTTTTCCATTTTTAAGTTTCTTTCCTCCTTTTTTTTCCTTTTCTGATTCACTGTTTTTATATCTCGAGTCCTTATAAGTTAATTATTTGAATACCTAAATAATTTTTCATCTGTTTTTTAAAGCTCAGCTTTTGGCAGGTAGTAAACTGGTAACTTGCCTTCACAATAAGATTAGGCAATAGGGCTCTCATTAGTGAATTTTCAGCTTTTTTCAGAAATGCTGATGTGGTACCTGGCAAGCTTGGTAATGACCTTGGAGGATAATGTGACAGCCTCATAACCAATAGTGAACAAAAACAAACAGTTTTAAAGGAAGTTGTTTCATTCCCTAGAGGAAAAGAAAATAATCAAAGTGTATACACTGATCTCAGATTTTCTCATTAACTCATTGGTGTCCACCTACATTTGATGCTATTTGTAATGAAGCTTCTTTACTTATAGACTTATTTTCTCCTCCTACTATTCAACAATCATTATCATCTCCATAAACAGGGATCACCCATTGTTTCAAAAAATAATAATTTTGACTTTTAATCTCTAAATATGAAATTTCACGTGTCAAAGTGGTTCTAATTAAAGTCCAGATGCTCTTCTTATGTATACATTCAGATATAATGGTTGTTTTCCTTTGACACTGTCAGGGAGATGTTAGTCACTAAGTGCAATCAGAGAGAACATCTTTGGAAATATTCTTTTGAAAAAGAATGAATTGCCATCCTCAGCCCTATAATCCCAGAACTTTGGGAGGCCCAAATGGAAGGACTGTTTGAGACCAGAACTTGGGTACTAGTCTGGACAACATAGTCAAACCTTGTCTCTACAAAAAAATTAAAAATAAAATAAAAGAAAATAAAATAAAATAATTAGCCAGGCATAGTGGGACATGTCTATAGTTCTAACTACTTGGGAGGCTGAGGTGGGTGGATCATTTGAGCTGGTGGTGAGGTATGATAGATCCAATGCACTCCAGCTTGGGAGAAAATGAGAGACCCTGTCAAAAAAAACAAACAAACAAACAAACAAAAACAAAAACACAGACTAATTCCACAGGAGATGGGGTACCTGATCGCCCTAGTGTACATTTCTTATTTTATAATTTTGATTGAGTGTTTATCTTCAGCTACCATTTATTTATTTATTTGTTTGTTTATTTTTAGGACATAGGCTTGGCTGTAGTGTCAAACAGTAAAAATATAAATAGCAAACTAAATTAATTATATATCACTTTTGTCTATTTCTAAGCAATCTAATATTTAGTAGTCCTAGAAGACAGAGTGGTGTCATTGTGTGAGGAACCATGTTTCCTACTCTCTTGTTCTGCTATCCTCAAAAGGAACTCTTAAAGCTGGTAAAAATAGAGCATAAAAGAAATGACACAAGAGAAGACTAAAACCAACTCACCCTGTGCTTTCACCACTGGGTTTCCTGACACTGGATAGTGTCTCCTCAGAAGAAGGGCACCTTTTTTCTTGGTCCAACAAGAGGAGACACTTTTTAAGAATTTTAATCCTATCTAACAAAAGGGAATTTCTTTTCAATTCTCATAGAAACTAATCTGTGCTATCATTGCCTTATTATGATGATTCTATCTCTCTTAACACAGGTCAAAATGACATTTTTTGTATTCCTATTTCAGCTGCTCTTGAGTTTCACTGTTCATTTCTCTGTAATGTAACCCTAATCTTCACAAAGTTAACAAGCCAGACATTTATATTCATGAAGGTTAGATATTAAAAGTTTTATCTGAAGCTTTTTAAGAAAATGTTTTCTAATAAATCCCTCAACTTTAATTATCTTAAGGTTTAAAGCTAAGGAAAATATTTTTCCATATTTTTGGAGGCATTTTTTAATAATAAACCCACCAGGCAAAACTCAGCTCTGTAAATAGTTGTTAATATTTTATCAAATTAACACAAATTGATTTAAGTTTATAACCATTTTACAGTTCTGAATAATGTCAGGCTCCATTCATTGCAGCCTACAGTGAAACTTATATTAACTCTCATTTTGGTGTTTGTTTTTAGAATATGTTTTATTAGTTATATAAAAATAGTACGAGTATGCAATTGTTTTTAAGTTTCACAAATCAAATAAAAGTATATGACATGACGCCAGATCAGGAAACAGAATCTTGCAATATTTCGGAATTCTGACTTTGCTCTCTACAAACCACTACCCTCAAGTGTAATCAATATTCTGACTACTAATATCTGTTAGTACGTTTTTCTGAGGAGAAACTTATAATAATCATGATCACTCGATGTAAACCCCTGTATAACTACTTTTTAATTCTACCTTACATGTGTAGATTCATCTATATTGTTGCATGTTAATTCATTTTATGTATCCTAATTATAAAAATCTATTGTATAAATGTAATAAAATTAATATATCTATTTTGTGTCGATATACTTTTGGTTAGTTTCCCAGTGTGGGGATCTTGGAAATAATGGTACTATGTGTTCTTGTACATGGTTTTGGTTAAACACTGATATGCATAATATTCAAAATTTTTCATTAACTTTCATGTTTTCTTTTAGGATAGGCAGATAGACAATAACTTTCCCTCTTTTAGGTTTGAAACATTTATTTCACTTTCATTTTTGAAGAATGTTTCAGTTGGCTGTAGAATCCAATATGCCTGTTATTTTGTCAATCTTTTGGGATATCTTTTCAACCACTCTGGTTTCTGTTATTTCTCTTAAAATGTTAGCGTTTACTCTAACATCGTGCCCTTTCAGGGTAGCAGTTTTTCTCCAAAGTTAACTGCTTTTATTATTTTGATAGTTCGCTTTTCAGTAGTATTATTGTGATGTGCCTAAGTTTATTGAAGTGCATGAGGGTGAGTTGGCAGAGAAGGTAAGAAAGAGTGTTTAAACTTAGAATTGATTGACAGTCTTAATTCTGTGAGTTAATTTGCAAGGGGTTTGGAAAATTCTCACCTATTATCTTCTAAAACATCTTCTCTCATCCTTTGGCACTCCAGTTGTCTGTATATTAGATGTTTTGAGCCTATCGCATGTATTTTATTTCATTTTTTACACTGTACTTTAGGTGACTTCTATTGCTATGTCTTCTATTTGTGAAATGAGACTTACCCAGTGGCCATGGTGAATGAGAAAAGGTGATGCCCTCTTTGTGCCATACAGGGAAGGCTCCAGACAAGCATCCTGCTCACATCTCTGTGCTAGGATGGTTCCTGTAACCTGAGGTGAGACACTGTCACCAGCCACCCAAGTGGGGCATGCAACAGTGACTTCTGGTTTGGGCCTGGAAATTACCCAGTCATACTCAGGTATTTTCAACCAATCAGGACTGAACAAATTCCGTCTAATGGCTATGAAAGAGAAATGTGTTTCATGCTTCTCTTCTATCTATTGGTGGTTTTTTGATACTCATCAGTGTTCTCTGTTTCTGTTGCATCACTTCAATAACTCCCTTCGTCTTAATATGTTGTTATCCTTCTGTGTATGTCTGTCTTTATATTTCTATTTTACATAAGAACATCAGTCATATTGTATTAGGTGCTCATCTATTCCAATATGATCTCATTTTAATTAAACTAATCTACAACAACCATATTTCCAAATAAAATCATATTTGAGGAAATCGGGGGTGAGAACTTTAACATACGAATTTGTAAGGGAAAAATTAACACACGTGATATATCTCTTGAGAAATAATTGTGGCTTTAAAAACTTTGGATGTTACAAAAAATGGAAAAAAATCCCTTTGGATGTTATGCTAAAATTGAAAATCTTTTATGACTTATAAGATACAAAATGATATAAAAATATAATTATAGCTGCAATGTGGAAAATGGATTAGGGTGAAGTAGAATTGCAGTGTAGAAAACCTGGACATGAGGAGAAAATTTAAGAAACAATTAGCACAATTAAATAGAAATATAATGATGTTTTGGAGAAGAATAGTGGTACAAATAATAAATAAAAATAGATTATATGGTGTATAGAATTTGGTACCTTCCTGGGACAGAACATCAGGGAAAAAAGGGGCAGTTGTGAGTTCTACTGCAGCAGACTTAAATGTTCCTGCCCATCAGACCTAAAGGGAGCAAAGGAGCTCCCAGCACAACATTTGATCTCTGAAAAGGGACAGACTGCCTGATCCCTGTATATCCAAAAGACATCTCATACAGGAGAACTCTGGCTGACGTCTGGCAGGTACTCTTCTGGGACAAAGCTACCAGAGGAAAGAACAGGCAGCAATCCTTATTGTTCTGCAGCCCCAATGTGTGAATCTCAGGCAACAGAGCCTGGAGTGGACCTCCAGCAGTCCTGCAGCAGAGGTGACTGACTGCTAGAAGGAAAACCAAAAAACAGAAGTAGCTTCAACATCAACAGAAAGGACGTCCACTCAGAGACCTCATTCATGTCACCAACTTCAAAGACCCAAGGTAGACAAATCCACGAAGATGGGAAGAAACCAGTGCCAAAAGGATGAAATCACCAAACAGCAGAGTGCCTCTCCTCCTTCAAGGGATCACAACTCCTCACCAGCAAGAGAACAAAACTGGATGGAGGATGAGTTTGACAAATTGACAGAAGTAGGCTTCAGAAGGTAGGTAATAACAAACTTCTCTGAGCTAAAGGAACATGTTCTAACCCAATGCAAAGAAACTAAGAACCTTGAAAAAAGGTTAGATGAAATGCTAACTAGAATAACCAGCTTAGAGAAGAACATAAATGACTTGATGGAGCTGAAAAACACAGCATGAGAACTTCAGGAAGCATACACAAGTTTCAATAGCCAAATCAATCAAGCAGAAGAAAAGATAACAGAGATTAAAGATCAACTCAATGAAGCCTTCATTATTTCTGGTAAACTGGGATGTTAGCAGAACATATGCATATAAGTGAGCTTATACATGAACAAAATGAATAAAACTGTCTGTTACTGTGAATGCTTGACATGTTAATACTTTTATGTTTAACTGTTTCTACTTGCTGGAAAGATTGATATATGTTTTTACACATCACAAGGGGACTAGCATAAAAATATGGTAAATATCTTAAAAACTACAGTCTTCAATATGACTTGTGAGGATAAAAAATTAAGGAAAATGTATCCATCAAAGTTGTAAACCTTAGGAAATCACTCTGTAATTAAATTTATTCAAACTTTTTAAAAAAACAAAAGCATAAAAGTTGATGGCCTGGGACACATTATTTAAAGCTAATGCGGATTATAAAGTAAAGAACAACTAGTAAAGAAGAGATTAATTAAAAGCTACCACATTTTGAAACCAATTCAAAAGAACTCAAGTGAAATTCATTGTTTGGCATCAGTGAAACGCATGAGAAATGACTGTGAGAATCTTAGAGACACACAGTACATTAAAAAATAATGCATCCTTGTAAATGTCATTCATTTCCAGCTATTTATTTGAAAGTAAGAGTAGTAGGATAAAAATGGAGCCAATATGTAAAAATTTCTAACAATACACTGAGAAGCAATGTAGTAGAATTGATAAAGAGCATAGGCTATGTCTATAGAGAGATCTTGTTTTAATCCCTAGGTGATTTCTTGATAATTAAGTGAATCTCTGCTTCTTGATACTGTATTTAGGAAAGTGTAAAATTATATGTGCCTGATGCTCAAGGTAGTTTATGTAAATGAAGTGCTGTTTGTGAAGTATTTGGCAAATGGTATGTTATGCCCATAAATGGTAGGAGACAAGCTTGGATAAAATATAAAAAAATAAATTCCATTATTTTATCTTAAGCCTTTTCAATATCATGAAGTTTATTTCATAATATGCAAATAATCCATATGTGAGAAAAAGAATGAGTTGATCAGGTATTTTATAGTAATTATTTATACATTCTAATATCACTTTTAATCCTGCTTCCAAGGAGCTCTACAACTCTAAGAATATTTTTTATGGCCAGGCGCAATGGCTCACGCCTGTAATCCCAGAGCTTCGGGAGGCTGAGGTGCATGGAACACCTGAGGTCAGGAGTTCCAGACCAGCTTGTCCAACATGGTGAAACCCTATCTCTACTAGAAATACAAAAATTAGCCTGGGGCAGTGGTGGGCATCTGTAATCCCAGCTACTTGGGAGGCTGAGGCAGGAGAATCCCTGGAGCCCAGGAGGCAGAGGTTGCAGTGAACCAAGGTCATGCTACTGCACTCCAGCCTATGTGGCAGAGCAAGACTCCATCTCAATAACACAGAAAAAAAAGAGTATTTTTTATTTCCTTGGGCATGGTTTCCCATTTCTGTTGATTCAAAGTTGTGCAAATGTAAGCAACACTCAGGAGAATTTCTGAAACAGATTTTACAAATATGTAGACACTTATTTTAAAAAACATTGAATGTGTACTGCCTTTAGTGCATGGAATCTATTGGTTTGAATAAAAATAAACATAAATTACTAGAACGAGAAAGATGGCACATTGAAGTTGTAGCAAAACTTCATTAAAATATGCATTAGCAGATATAAATGCGTCACAAATGAAAGGCATAACTTGAGATAGAAACTGATAAATTAACAAAGTTTGTGCATCACAGCTTGAAAAAAAACATAAATAGAGGAGAAGTAAAAGATAACTGATAAATCTGTCCTAGAAGCTTGTAATTTAATTGGGAAGATTCATCAACACCTGATTAGCAGCATTCAATATCTTCCAAACCAAAGTTATTGGCTCTAGATTAAAAAATATCTATCATCTATCTATCTATCTATCCATCCATCTATCCATCCATTTATCTAGATACCCGGTATGACTTAAATATAATTAAAATTATGAACCATATGTTGAAGTAACCCCTGTACTAGCAAATGTTAGTTTTTGTCTGTGTGGCCAAAGAAATCATCATCTCTCTAACTGAGGTGTACAACTCTCAGTCTTCCTACATACAAATATTATTATTTAATGTTGTAGATAAGGCTTTCTGGAAACAAAAGTTTGAAGTAAATATACAAGGAAATGGCCTTACGATCAATATTTGTGAGAGAAAATAACAAAGGTAGAATTGGGCAGAAAAAAAAGTAGTGATACATTTCAACAAGAAGTTTGTATAATCACGGGAGCACTCAGGAGCTGGGATATCCCTTCATCTATTCCCTTTTTTAGAGAGATTTATTTGGGCTTTTAAAACTACACTTCTACCAGTATTTGGATGAAATCTGTCAGTCATAAATGAAACATGAATTTAGGTCTGACAGAAAATAATTCCAGAAGCTCAGGGGTTAGTTCCTGCAGTTTTGGAGGGAGATTTTAGGCAGTGTAATGCAGCACAAGTGAGAGATTGAATTTAAATAAATAATAAATAGCAAGATGGTATGTGATAATGAAATTCAGAATTCTTTCTTTTTTTTTTTTTTTTTTTTTTTTTTTGAGATGGAGTCTTGCTTTGTCGCCCAGGCTGGAATGCAGTGGAGTGATCTTGGTTCAATGCAACCTCCACCTTCCCGGTTCAGGCAATTTTCCTGCCTTCGCCTGCTCAGTAGCTGAGACTACAGGCTCAAACTGCCACTCCCAGCTTATTTTTTGTATTTTAATGGGGAGACGAGGTTTCACCATTTTGCCCAGGCTCGTCTCAAACTCCTAAATTCAGGCAATTCACCGGCCTCAGCCTCCCAAAGTGCTAGGATTACAGGCATGAGCCACTGCACCCAGCCAGAATAATGAGTTTTATTCAATGCAATGGATCCCCAGGTTACAGATTAAGTAACCTGAGCATGCCCAGATGAGCCAAGCATGCCCGATCTTTGACAGAGCCTTCCGGAACAAAATAGTCAACCACAGGGGCCGGAACAAAAAAGCCAACTACAGGTGGAATTAACTGGATAGTGGAATAGATACTGGAATATGAATAAATGTATGCCCTGTTTTGTTGCAGATCTGGATCTTCTCCTTTGCATGACCTAATGAGATCATGCCTCATTGCATTTTCCTATCACTCCCATTGTTACTCTGCCTATAAAACCTGACCCCAGACCCCACCTGGGTGAAACAGATCTTAATGTTGCCTCCTGTCTTCTTGCAGTTGAATTATAATAATGCTTTTTCTCTTCTCAAAGGCTAGTGCCGTGGTATTGGCTTCTATGCATGTCACAAAGTGATCCCATTGAATAGTAATCTTGTCTTACTGTTTCCTCACCTAATGAAAAAAAACTCTTCTACGGCAACCCAGACTGGAATCACTAGATCGTCTCATTATTCTGTAACTATTTGTTTTCTCTGAGTTTGTTAGTGACCTCCTAATTATGGAATGTTTGTATATATTTGCAAGGATAATAACTGATCTATCTGATGCATTTGCACTATTCAATGCACCTAGTCTTTCCTATTTTTTACAAAAACTCTATCCTTGCTCTACCTGGATGGACATCATCAGACACTATTTTATATCTGGCGTCTATTTGGGGGGAACCTTCTCTTCCACTAAAATGTAAGTTTCATACAATGAGGAACCATATCTGCTTTGCTCCAGTGTTAGTACATTCTCACAGTGCTATGAAGAAATACCCAACACTGGGCAATTTATAAAGAAAACAGGTTTAATGGACTCACAATTCTGCATTGCTGGGGATGACTCAGGAAATGTACAATCATGGTGAAAGGTGAGGGAGAAGCAAAAAGGCACATCTTACATGGCAGCAGGAAAATTACATGTGTCAGCACAGGAAAAATCTACCAATTATAAAACAAAAACTGTCAGATATTGTGAAAATTCAATAACACTCACTATCATGAGACCAGCATGGAAAGGACCATGCCCATAATCCATTCACTTTCTACCAGGTCTTTCCTTAAACACCGGGAAATTATAATTCAAGATGAGATTTGGGTAGGGACACAAAGCCTAACCATATAAGCTCCCTGCTCTATTACCAGATTTCAGAAATGTGTGAATCTTAGTAATCAAAAAATTAAAATTTTGCTAGTAAATGCATGAATGTATAAATCATTTTTAATGTTTGTGTTTTGAAATTATTTTCCTTATTTTTTCCCAAATCAGATCTACTCTGTTACCATGTTGTCTTTTTTGCTGAAGGAAATTCTCATTCAACCAAGTATTCAAGTCAAAACATTGTAAGTAATTTTCTACCCATAAAAATTAATCATCAAGTACTTAATTTTTATTTCTTAATTATTGAAATTGTTCTCTTTTCTATAAACCTATAGTCAGAGTTTTCTTTCCTCATGAAGCTAATTTTTTTAAGTGATCAGTACCTAGTCTCAAGATATTCCATAGCAAATTTTCTTACATGTCAATTATAATTGAGATAATATATAAGATGCTCTTGAGATTGAAATTCAAGTTGTTTTGTTTGTCATTACATTAAATATCTATTAGACAAATGGAAGTAGAAAAATGACTGAATGTCATACAGTCATTTATAGAGTGAACAGATCATTCTCACCATAATAACCACAGTGCCTATTCTAGGTCATGATACAGTTAGTAATTATTAGTTGTTACACTGGTTATCTAAAATTTATGTTTGTAGTGTTTACACAGCATCAATATCTTTTGTTTTGAAATAGACTAATTATCAAATTACAACATATGTTACTAATCATTTTAGTTAATAATAATTTTGTCATTTTAATTATAGAAAATTATATAACAATGTGCATACAGAAGCTTTGAGTAATACTTCACCCTACTCCAAAATTACTTTTCAACAATACTTCCCCTCATCAAAAGCATTTAGACAAAATTTGTTTTATTCTTAAATATATTTTTTCCCTTTCACATATTGCAGAAAAGCCAAATAATTCTTGTTTTATTACCAGCTCCATCCTTCCTCTTAAAATTCTAACAAGGCACAACATTATTAATTCCGTGTATTTATCAATCCTGATAATATTGTTTGTTCTCCTTTCTCCATTTAAGAGCACTAGAGCTGCTATTTTTGCTGCCCCAATTTCATTGCACACCTTAATGAAAAATAAACCCTAATTTTCATCTAAAGAACCAACTCCTCTCCCTCTCATTTCACATGATCTATGGAAACTGACTATGCCTGCACATAGGGAATAAAGCATTTAATTTTCTAATTACATCATCAGTGTATAATTATGAACTAAAATGTTATAATAAAATCTGAAAATTCCATATATCACATGTTCTGAGCATAACTCATTTAGGTAAGATAACCTGGTGACAACAATTTATTTCTATCACTCTAACAAAGATTCCTTAAAGATTGTTATTTAACTCAGAAAAATGAGTGAAACATAATTGATTATGTTTTATGTTGCATTAGTAATCTAGTTCTCATTGATTAGATTAGTCTAGTCTAGCTATTGAATATTAAATTAATGTGTTATATAGTAGTTTTTGTTAATTTATTTTAATAAAATTTATTATTAGTTTATCGTATAGACTACTGATACTCTCAGGAGTGCAATAATAGATAGATTATACTAACCAAATTAATTCATATAATCTATTATAGGGGAAATCCAGATAGAAATTGAAAAATTTGGAAGTTTTATTTAGGAGCTGACCATAAGCCTTTCCCCGTAGTACTTTATCAACAAATCAGAGAGACTATTTAAATGCTGAAGGCAACCATTGTATAATTTCTATTATATGAGATGTTTAATCACAGAAGCTATAAACCATTTAAACAGGTTCCCATTAGAAATGTATGCATATATAATGCCCTACCTGCAGTTCTGAACTCAGATTTTCTCATTGTATATATCTACAAAAATAACAACCAACTACTATTTAAATCCTTGCATTTAGAATTGCCTGTCTACCATTAGCAAATTCTAGGTGATTTACTTTTCATAAATTATCACTTAGCATTTTAAGGAACTATCTCTAATTCATTAACAAAGTGGGATATCATATCTCTGTAAGCTTCCCCTCAAGTATTATCAATATTTCTAACTTTATGCAGAAACATTTTGGTTCAGTAATAAGTTTTGTGAATTCTTATTGTAAATACATTTGATGATTAAATTGTCATCTTAAAGTATTAACTTTTACTTGGGCAGACAATAAAAGGCCTCCAGTACGCTAAGTGGCTAATGGAAGTGTCCAAATATAAAGTATTTTATCATGTTGCCTCTTTGTTCTATGTAAACATTGATTTTAAATAGGTAGTGCTTGAATAATCTGTAGTAAAACTAAATAGTATAGACAGTTTTTCTATGCGTTTCTGGTTTATAAATATAAGCCAGAGGATATATGAGTACGTAAGCAACCTAATAGTGGTGTTGTATTTCTTTTTCCAGCTCAGAACCTGGTTATATATCCAGCTAATACCAAGATCTAATTTTATTGATTCTATAATTCTTTTATTCTCCATATAATGCTTAAATAGTGAGTAGTTATATGTTTTAAATATATATAATAGTTAATGTGTTATACATAGTTAATAGGGAACAATTATATACATACATATATACACAATTTAAAAATTATTCTGATAGTATAAAAACAATTATCAAGCAAGGATGCTTCGTGACTTTGGTGGGGAAAGATACAGACGTATGCATTCCATTTCATACATTTGTATTTTAAGACAACTGGTCACTCCACAAACACAAAAATTCTTAAATATTTTCCATTTTTGACTAAAATAGTGACTATCTTTTTCAATTGAAACTACAGTTTAACATTTTCACCTCCTAGATAAAAAAATTACTAAGACATCCAGTCATCTAATTGCCTTTGGTTCCCCCCTCCCCCATCAGCATCTAGTATAGAATCAGCAGCAATTTCTATATATCCTTCTTGGAATCTCTTTTAAAACAAGACCCATCTGCAAGCCAGGAAAAAGGCTCTCACCATTATTTGAGCATATAGGAGCTCTAATCTCAAACTTTCAGCCTCCAGAACTGTGAGTTAGTCAATTTCTGTTGTGTTAGTGATCCAGTCTGTGATATCTCATTATTGCAGTCCAAATTAAGACAACTTGTAAAACTGGCACTGCATAATGTAAAAATGAGTGGTAAAATTCATGCTAATAATTTAAATTCGGGTTTAGTAAGAATGACATTAAATAGCAAGTAAAAAGCAGCCCGATAACCCTAGACAGATGGAAAAGTTTTAATGATGTTAAGAGCACAGTTTTTTTTTTTTCTTCTGCTTTATGAATTACAGTCCTTACATTTTCACTTTACACTGGACCCCTTCCCTCCCCTCCCCTCCCCTACCCTTCTCTACCCTCCCCTCCCCTCTCCTCTCTTCTCCTCTCCTCCCCTCCCCTCCCCTCTCCTTTCCTCTCTTCCTTCCTGCCTTCCTGCCTTCCTGCCTGTCTTTCTGTCTTTCTTTCTGTCTTGCTTGCTTGCTAAATTTGGAATCTGCATATTCAACAGAGCCTATTAGTCTGAAGTTTGTATTTGACTCCCAGGAATTTGAATTCTGATGGTTACGTTGGTCCTTGATGAAAATCTGGCCCCTAGCTGTCTATTTCAAGATTTCTATTATCTATCTGATTTTTCTTTTTTGGCATATGCATATTGAGTGTCTTAATTTATCAGATTAAAAGAAAAGTCTTTGGGGAAGAAAAGAGAATAGGTTCAATTGATTTAATATTTTGCATGATCTCATGGCTAATGAATTCAATGTTTCTCAGAACAACATACGTGAGACAAACTTAGGATAAATTTTGCTTCACATCATTTTTCAATTCCTTTTGGAATTTGTCTCTATCCTAATTGTTTTTTGTCTCCAAGGGCTATATTTTGTAGCTTTACCTTCTCAGAGCTGTGAATTGATGGAGGAATCACAGCTGCTGGGAGCTGGTATTTGGTCAAGTTAAAATGATACATGGTTTTGAGACGGAGTTTCACTCTTGTCACCTAGGCTGGAGTGCAATGCCATGACCTTGGCTCACTACAACCTCCGCCTCCCAGGTTCAAGCAATTCTCTGCCTCATCCTCTGGAGCAGCTGGAATTACAGGCATCTGCCACCACTCTCGGTTAATTTTAGTATTTTTAGTAGAGACAGAGTTTCACCATGTTGGCCGGGATGGTCTCCAACTCCTAACCTCAAATTATCCACCATTTTGGCCTCACAAAGTGCTAGGATTACAGGCATGGGCAACCACGTCCCCCTACTCCACCACCTGCTGCCCCATGAACACTATTCTTACTGACTGCTGCAGTCCTCATGAAATCTTCTCTAAAGTTGCATTCCTTCTAGGTCAATTATATTTGTTCTTCATATCTTTTTGGTATAATATTAATGAATGTAACTATCTAACTTATTTACTTCAATCACTTTACAAATTGCAATTGTAAAAAATTTCCATGTGAACAAATGAATAAGGTTTTCACTTGAAACCTACCTTACAACAAAAAGGAAGGTCAATCCAAATCTCAAGGTCTTGAATTTTTACTGTATGCTGAGACTTCCAAACACTGTTAGACATAAAAAATACCTCCTTACAAGTCTTCTCAAATCTCAGAATAAAAAATGGGAGAAAAATCAAGCATCATCATGTGGAAATGTTGTGTTTTTTTAAAGTAAAGCCGAGATTATTGTGCTTAACATTAGGGCACAAATCTCCTTTTTTCCCCCCATACTACTGGGATAAAAGATTTTTAAACATTCAGTCTTGATGGAAATGTCAAGGGCATTCTTTTTAATGTTAGTTGCAGTGACTTCTTCGGACTTTTTTTTTTTTTTTTTTTTTTTTGGCAAAATAAGCTTTCTTGAATCCAGGCTTCCTCCAGTTTTTATGGAAGAATAACCAACGTTACAGTGATAATCTCCTATCTATTGGTGGCTAGCTTCTTCTCACTAACACACACACAACAGAAATTGTTTTGAGGGAACACAGATGCGGAAATTTGGAAAGATTTCAAAGCAGTTATAGAAATATGTATTCAAGTAATGCAAAAACTTAAATGTCTAAAGAGTGCAAAAAGGGTATATTGACAATATCTCATTAAATAGATAACATTAATAAATAGAAATCATAAATAAAAAGCAACTAGAAATTATGAAGTTGAAAAGTATAATAACTGAAATGAAAAACTGACCAAATGGCTAACAGTAGATTTAAGCTGGCAGTGTAGTAATCAGCAATCTTGAAAATAGATTACTATATATTATGCAATATGAGGAACAAATGGAATAAAGAATGAAGACAAATGTGGACACCATTAAACACATTAACATAAGTTAAACGAGAGCACTAAAAAAATAATAGCAAGAAAAAAGGGAGAAAAAATACTGAAAGCTAAAATGACTTAAAACATCCTATATTTAATTGCAAAATTATTATAGCTTAATGAACTCAAAATGATATATAAATAAAAACAGATACACACAAAGACAACATCATCAAATGTTTAAATCTAAAGACAAAATCTTGAATGTAATAAGAGAAAATATTACATCACATACAAGAAAAGCTCAATAATACCAAGCACTGACTTCTCAGGAAATAAAATGAGGATCCTGGTAGAAAGATGAGATAGTCACAATGCTGAAACAAAAACAAACCTGTCAAGCAAGAATGCTCTGCCACCTGCATAAAAGACGTTCTAAAAACAAATAAAGAAAAGTTGTTTAGGGTGAAAACAAATGATACCATATTTTTATTTAAATATATATATAAAATGATTCACTGAAGATAAAAGATAATGAGTAATTATAAAATACAGTATAGTTACATATTCTCTTTTTCTTCTAAACTAATTTAAAAAGCAATCATATAAAACAATATATACATAATTATATTTTGGGCTTATGTAAAAATGTAACACATTAGAAAAAAAAATACAAGTTAGGTTGGTCAAAACAAAGCTAAACTTGAGAGAGAAAGGGATGCCAAGTGGTAATTTTAAAACACAAGAAGAAATTAAGAGAAACAGAAATGACTGATGTGTAGTTGAGTATGTTTGTGTCTCTGTGTGTGTTTACATAACCTGTATAACAATTATAGCACATAGTGTGTGGGGGGCAGGGGGAAAGGCAGGACTGGAGCTATAGAAAATAAAATTTCTGTATTTTAAAGTAACTAAGTTTGTATATTACTGAAGTTGATTTTCATAAAATAAGACATACATGTCTCAGAACAGCCACTAAATGGCTGGGCACAGTGGCTCATGCCTATAATCACATCACTTTGGGAGGCCAAGGCAGGCAGATCATCACCTGAGATCAGGAGTTCGAGACTAGCCTGACCAATAGGGTGAAATCCTGTCTTTAGTAAAAATTAAAAAAAAAAAATCAATAAATTAGCTGGGCATCGTGGTGTGTACCTGAAGTCCCAGCTACTTAGGAGGCTGAGCCAGGAGAATTGCTTGAACCTCGGAGGCGGAGGTTGCAGTGAGTGGAGATCATGCCACTAAACTCCAGCCTGGGAAACAGAGTGAAACTCTGTCAAAAAAAGAAAAAAAGCTAAATATATCTTTAAAGTATAATTAAAACTCATTAAATATATTAAAGTGTTATACCAGAATACATCCACTTAATTCAAGGGAAGGTGGTAAGAATGAAACAACAAAAAAAGCAAAGAATGAGACATATTAAATGCAAAATATCATCTATAAATCCAATTATATCAATAATAAAAAATCTGAAAGGAATTAAAAAAATCAGATCCACAGGTAGAAGTTACCAGTTTGGATTTAAAAATACAACTTGGTAACTACTGTAGATACGTTAGATCCAAAGATACAAATAGATGAGTAAAAGGATATAAATGAAATTTACCAGACTTTGTCATGCAAGACAACTGAAGTGGCCAGAAAAAATAGAAAAATAAAATTTTACTAGAGATTAAAAGAGACAATTTATCATGATAAAAGTCAATCAATAAGGAAAGTATAAAAATTACAGGAATATATGCATCTAACAAAACCCTTGATATATGCAAAGCAAAGTTGACAGAATTGAAGGAAAAAATAAGCAATTCAACAATAATTGGTGGAGGCTTTCAATAATGCATAGAACAAAGTAGAGATCAAAAAGGAAACAGAAGTCTTGAACAACACTATAAGCCTATTAGACCCAACAGATACTTAAAACACTTCATCCAACAACGGCAATATAATTCTTTCTCTCAAGCATTCTTGAAACATTCCAAAGAATATAACATATGCCCATCCATAAAGCAAACCACAATACATTTTTAAAAACTGATATATAAAACATCTTCTTTTATCATTAAGTAATCAAATTAAAATCTATAAACAGAAGGACATTGGGGAAATTAATAAATATGTGGAAACTAAACAACAGGATCCTAAATTAATCACTATGACAATATGGAAACGTTAATGGTATCGTATTAGCAAGACACTGGACTAGGAATCTCAAACTTTCCTTCCTATGGAAATTCAACAGTACACGGATTCCCTTTGTGAGAAAATTACAGACGAGTTAAGTTTCCTACTCCTCAGTTGAGCATGCCATCAGGCACATCAAAGCCAGTAAGAAAACAAACTATGTTTCCTTCCCATAGTCCCTTTTGCAGACATAGCATGTGATCTAGAAAAAAACTTCTGAGATTCCAGCATTTTGTCAGGGAGGAAAAGAGACTATTAGATCATGTGTCCAACATTCTGACATTTTTGGTGGGCTTCCTGATTTTTGAGGGAGCTGAGAAAAATTAAGATCTGGGCAGTACGCTGCTGTTCCAGAGCACCATGGCACAGCAGATAGAGGCCAGTACAGCCTGGTGTCCTCTCTTTTGAGGGAAAAGTAATGAGTGCAGTATGTGTCTAATATTCCAGTTTCTTAGGGTGCTTCCAGAGAAATTGGCTTCTGTCTCATCTATCTCAGAATAAGAATGGAACCCAGCATGCTCTAGAGACTTAAAATATCTGGGGGCTGCTGGAAACAGAAATTGCTGTGTGGCATGCTCTCTCTCTAGAGGGCCCACGGTGCAGAGAGAGGTTGTTACAGAAGTGTGATGTCTCAGGGAAAAAGAAGAGAGTAGAGTGTGCATGTCACATATGTTTTGTGTTTTTTTGTTTGTTTGTTTTCTTTTTTTAGGGGGCATGGGTGCTTGATGAAATAATTTCTACATAGCACAATTTGAGTTGCTAACAGGATCTGACATACTCTCAATTCCTGGGGACAAGTAATAACAAAAGTGGTCTCTGTAGTATGAAGTTGCTTCAGAGAACCCCATGTTACAGAAGACAGAAATCAGAAGAAGCAAGAGATCACAAGCCTCGGAAAGAAATAATCAAACACATCCTTCTAATTAGGAATCTACATGCACAAATTCAAGTCAGACACATCCACAGAAAAGGTAACTACTGCTACGAGTTTCTTGCAATTCTCCTGCCTCAGCCTTCCGAGTAGCTGGGACTACAGGCTCACCCTGCCACACCAGGCTAATTTTTGTGTGTGTGTTTTAGTAGAGACAGGGTTTCACCGTGTTGCCCAGGCTGGTCTCAAACTTCTGATCTCAGGCAATCTGCCACCCTCAGCCTCCCAAAGAGCTGGGATTACTGGCGTGAGTCACTGCACCCAGCAAGTGTTTTTACCTTTGATGGGAACTGAGAGAATTTCTGGGTTGGGGTTCTTATGAGGAGGGCTAATTTGAACTTTCTTGAATATGTCCACAGACGTATACCTATACTTGTTTCTGTTAAATGCACAAATGGTAGTAGTATAAAGCAAAATAATAGGTTGTGGAAATGAACATTTTTAATGTATACTGGTAGCTTTGCTAACTGACTGTATCAATTTACACTCCGAAAAGCTATGTCTATGACACTGGTTATTCGTATTTACCAAAATTTGCACCTCCTTGATGATTAATATGACTATTCATCTTTTCATAAGTTTCTTGGCAATCTGGACATATCACAATTTTTAAATTATTTAGGAATTGTTTCTTCTTTGTCTAGGATCTGATTTATTTTTTGAGATTAGAACAATAATCTTTTCAAGTTGTAAATCAAGTATTTTTTCAACCCTATTTAAAAAACAAATAATACAAACTCCAAAGATTTATTATTTTGGCTTAGAATTACACCCATGCGCCCTAATGTTACATAAAATTTACTACATAAAACTATCTCCTTTCCATTCTGCTGCACCCACACTATCTTTACTGCTATTTTCAGGTTACAACAAATGTTTATTCTTGTAGCTATCGTTATTTTCATTACTCATTGGAGTCCTTGTTCTTCTTTACTTTAACCTTCTAGTTACTATCTCATAAATTACATTTCTACTCAGTTGTCATGTAACAAGATATGCTTTTCCTAATAAAACTAGCATTCCTTGATTTTGATTTTACTCTGAATAATTAGTAATTTATTTTCTTCAGTTCACTTATCATCAACTAAAATTATCTTATTTTTTAAATATACATTAGTGTTTCAACAGCATCTATGTCTGTATCAAACACATAATAAATACTTGACACATTTCAAATAATTAAGTGACAAATGTATATTACATATTTTTCATGAGTTATTTTTCTTCTGACCCATTTTTCAGTTGCTGCATTCTCCAAAAATAACAGAAAAAGTTGATTGACTAAACCTCTGAAATATTTATTGCACTAATCCCTTAATCTACCATCAATTTAGAATGTAGGCCTGGAAAATTTCCTGTCACAGTTGAATTGCTGGTGACTGAGGAAAGCTTTGAGAAGTGTCGCATATTAAGTATTTATACTTACAAAGTTAATTACGGAAAGCACAGAATGATCTATGGAAAATGTGGGAAAGCTCTACCAACACGCTGGCACTCATGCCTTCTTCATTCATTACCTGTGAGCCCTTGGCAAATATATAAAATTTTTTAATGTGTCTGATTTAACAGATCTGTAAAATAAGAAATGAATATAATTCTTAATGCCCATTTTGGCTCCAAAATTTTATAACTCTATCATGTAAACAACTGCTTTTTAAACTTATTACACAAAGAATGCTGGAAAATTAATGCAGTTGAGAATTTTGCATCACTTATTTAGATCTATGTATTGTATTTTATTGATATTTAATTTGGCACACACTCCCACACTCACACGTGTATATATCGTAGTTAAAAAATTCTGCTTTATCAGCTACCAGTTGATTATTTAGTTCAGGCATCAAAATATAGTTTTAATGAGCAATGACAAACCACACAACTTTAGAGTGATTTTTTTTCCACTTTCCTATTGCAGGTCAGTTGATTACGGTTCTTATCCTATGAAGGTTAAATTCTCAGCCATACCAATCCCATTTTTTTTGAGATGGAGCCTCTCTCTGTTGCTAGGCTGTAGTGCAGTGGTGATCTCAGTTCACTGCAACCTCTGCCTCCTGGGTTAAAGTGATTCTCCTGCCTCAGCTTCCCTGGTAGCTGGGACTACAGACGCACGCAACCATACCCAGCTAATTTTGTATTTTTAGCAGAGATGGGGTTTCACCATCTTGCCAGGATGGTATTGATCTCTTGACCTCATGATCTTCCTGCCTTGGCCTCCCAAAGTGCTGGGATCCCAAGTGCTCTCTTTAAGTACAATGCACAGCAAACTGGAAGACTGATTTCACACTTAATGTGTGCTTCTGTTTGATTTGTAGTTTTTCATTTTGCGACTATTTACTTATTGTGTTTGTTATTTTACATACTTGACTTTAGAATAGGTTGTACAGTTTATATAATAACTCATCTCTTTCCTGAATGGAATCAGAGTATTTGTTTCATTTCTATGTAAATTTAGATAAACATAATGGAGGGTAACCATGTGTAGAGCTTTTTGTTAGTTCTAAAAGTGCCTGTAGAGAATAGAATGTAAGACAGGTTTCAGAATGTGGAAAGCAAGAAAAGAAAGGTAAGATAGAAAAATAAAAACCCTAGAAGAAAACCTAGGCAAAAGCATTCAGTACATAGGCATAAGCAAGGACTTCATGACTAAAACACCAAAAGCATTGGCAACAAAAGCCAAAATAGACAAATGGGACCTAATTAAACTCCAGAGCTTCCGTACAGCAAAAGAAAAAATCATTAGAGTGAACCAGCAACCAATAGAATGGGAAAAAAACTTTTGCAATCTATCCATGTGACAAAGGGCTAATTATCCAGAATCTACAAAGAACTAAAACAGATTTACAAGAACAAAACAAACTCATTCAAAAGTGGGTGAAGGGCATGAACAGACACTTTTTAAAAGAAGACATATATGAGGCCAACAAACATATGAAAAAATGCTCATCATCACTGGTCATTAGAGAAATTCAAATCAAAACCACATTAAGATGCCATCTTACACCAACTAGAATGGCGATCATTAAAAAATCTGGAGACAACAGATGCTGGAGAGGATGTGGAAAAATAGGAACGATTTTACACTGTTAATAGGAGTGTAAATTAGTTCAATCATTGTGGAAGATACTGTGGTGATTCCTCAAGGACCTAGAAATAGAAATTCCATTTTACCCAACAATCCCATTACTGGGTATATAGCCAAACGATTATAAATTTTCTATTATAAAGACACATGCACACACTTGTTCATTGCAGTACTGTTTAGCAAAGACCTGGAACCAACCCAAATGCCCGTCTATGATAGACTGGACAAGGAAAATGCGGCACATATACACCATGGAATACTATGCAGCCATAAAAAAAAAACAATGAGTTTGTGTCCTTTGTAGGGACATGAATGAATCTGGAAACCATCATTCTCAACAAATTGACAAAAGAATGAAAAATCAAACACTGCATGTTTTCACTTATAGGCAGGTGCTGAACAATGAGAACACATGGACATAGGGAGGAGAGCATCACCTACTGGGGTCTGTTGGGGGTGGGGTAGGGGAGGGATAGCATGGAGTAGGGATGTTGGGGAGGGATAACATGGGGAAAAATGCCAGATATAGGTGACAGGGGGATGGAGGAAGCAAACCTCATTGCCACGTATGTACCTATGCAACAATCCTGCATGATCTGCGCATGTACCCCAGAACCTAAAGCACAATAAATATGTGTGTATATATATATATATATATATATATATGAAAGAAAAATAATCATGAATAGACTTTTTACCAACCAATCTAAGATACTTACAAACAGAAGATAAAGTTCTCTTTCTAGATAAAATATGCACTTCAGGGATTCTTTTACATTTGAAATGGTATTTATAATACAAATTTTAAAAAGAACAAAAATTCATTACAGATGTGACAAGTTTTCTTCTAGTTTGCTACAGAGTCCCATCTCTTAAACAACTTTACCCTTCAATTTTTTTCTTATCATGCCTTTGAGCAAAAACTCCAAATGTTCTGTGAAGTTATAACTAAGTGACACAAGGCCCTGTGCCAATCAGGGTCTAGTAAAAAGCAGATGGCATAGACAAACTGTGAACTTTGAGAAAAGATTAATGAAGGTATTAGTAGTTCACAGCCATGTGGATAGAATGCGAGGAAACTGAAGCATACAGTACAATATCCTAGGACTAGCGATAGCAAGACTCTATTACTAACTCTTGGTCTGGAGAATCAAAGACAAAAAGTAGTTAATGAATGTGAGGTGGGTATGTGTGGAGAGACCTCTCTGACAGTAGTGATGATGGGACACATTCATCCCGGGTGATAACATAGGCGAGGAAACTGAGAAAACTCACACTTTTCCCTTCTGATTTCTTGCCAGAGTTTGCTGTTGGCCAAAACACATAGCCAGAAGAAAATAGCCTGTTATTAAAGTTAGAGAAGTCAGCTTCCAGAGCACAGTGATGGGTGAAGAAGGAGGAATAATGAATCAAGATGGAAAGGACAGAAGAGCCAGGATAGATTCATGGGCCAGTAGTAAGTCATTTTAAAAGCTCAAGTGTATTGTGGTTTTACCAGAAACTTATTTCAGCCAAGACTACCACAGTAAGCTTCATTTACTCTAATTACCAAAATTAGTGTAACTCAACACTCTCAAATACTATCATCATCACCCTGGCCTTTTCCCCTTTTCCTTCACACCTGTTTCTTCAAAGTTGAGTTGTAAGTGCCTGTGTTTTTATATTTGTTTGTTATTTTGTGTGTTCTTCTAGATAACTTACATGTGAAGTATAGATTCGACAGCACTACCAGTAATTCCAACGCATAACTGTTTGTATTTTTAGAATTAATCTTCAATTCTGTAAATCAAATTTTAATAAAACATTTTCTGCTTTACAGAAAATCATTGTTTGTTCATGGATTTAAATTTACTATTTTCAATAAAAAATTTCCATGCTTCTGCCAGTTTTTACAATTATATTCTTGTTAGCCTCCTCTGTTTTCAACCATCAGAAATACGTTCATATTTACTGAATACCTGGAACTTCATATGCAAGGGAGGGAGAGACAGAAAAGGGGAAGAAGGGTAAAAGGAATGGGGAACGGGAGAAAGAAAGAAAGAGAGGAGGAGGTGGAGAGGTGGATGGAGGAGGGGAGTGTGGGGAAGAAAAAGCAGAAAACAATTGAAAGCTCTCAATCTCTGCGCCCTACAGACTAGTCATCATATTGAAACTTCACTTCCAATCTAACCTTTTGTTGCTCACTTAAGAACACGCACTGATTTATATTTTCTACTCCAGTGATCTCCCCTTAGAAATAAATTACTGAGGACCAGGCGCGGTGGTTCACGCCTATAATCCCAGCACATTGGGAGTCCAAAGTAGGTGGGTCACCTGAGGTCAGGAGTCCGAGACAAGCCTGGTCAACGTGCTGAAACCTCATCTCTACTAAAAATACAAAAAATTGGCCAGGTGTGGTGGCAGGTACCGGTAATCCCCGCTACTTGGGAGGCTGAGGCAGAAGAATTGCTTGAACCCAGGAAGCTTTGGTTGCAGTGAGCCAAGATCATGCCATTGCACTCCAGCCTGGGTGACAAGAGTGAAACTCCATTTAAAAAAAAAAAAAAGAAAGAAAAAGAAAAGAAAAAAAGAAATAAATTACTGCTATGTAATCTATGCATTTACTATGCATTTACTTCTTGGGACAAGTAGATGAAGCATATATCTACTTTTCTTTCATTTGTGCCATAGCCTCTTCATTCTGCTTCTCCCTCCTGTTTCTTTGGAATCCACACTACTTTCCATTTGTTCTTGCTCTTTCTATAAGTCTACCAGAAAGGTTACCCATTAGCGAGAATGTTGAAAACAAATCTTGTCTTTTAGATTCACTATGTTTTCAGTGGCTGAATTTAAACCAGGAACCTATGCCTGGTCTAGCTTTAACCTGAGTAACTTGTTTTTATTATAACTGTGTACCTATAGTACAGTAATTTTCAATGAGGGTATATAATGCTACTTTTGTTCAACTGTTTCAAAAGTTAGATAAATATTAAGAATTATGTCTTCCTTTCCAGTAATATCATCTTAGATCATGTGTTTATTTTTTATTTATATTATTTTCTTGATATAATAAAATTGATATTTAGATAAAACAGTCAAATATTTATTGCCTAGCCTAATCCAACATTGTTAATAATTTTGGTAGAAAGGTTTTTTGATTTTTAAGTGAACTTAATTTATCTAAATAGATATATTGACATGTAAATTGTATATAATATATGTATATGTCCATATTATAAACATATTACAACAGTATGTTGTAAACATGCTCATATGAGATTGATTTATGAACTTACTACTGCATCAATAAGTCCGTAATTACATTTTTACCTGTGTTAAACAATACTGGGGGAAGACATAGTTGCCTGTCCCTTTATCAGGCAATGCTAAGATTGAAAAAAATGAAATGAGCTGCTTGTTCTAAGTCATAACTTATTCTACAGATAAGAGTGTGAATCAATGCTATCAATTTCCTACAGCACCCACACAAAATTGACACAAACAAGGTGGCTTAAGAAAAAAGGAGTTATTTTCTCATCGACTTAGAGGCCAGAAATCCAAAATTAGTCAGCACCATACTCTCTCTGAAGATAGCAGGAGGGATCCTTTCTTGCTTCTTCTTACCTTTCGATGGTTGATGAAAAGCTTAATGTTCCTTGATTTGTAGATGCATCCTTTCGATTTTTTCTCCATTTATCACTGATGTACTCCCTGCGTGTCTGTGTCTCTGTTCGCCCTATTAAAAAGACCCCAGCTGTTATGCACTGAATATAGGTATAATTAAAATAGAGATAGTAGTTAAAACAGTAGATACCTCGACAGAAAGGTAGATTAGAAAGGGCAAGAAAGAGACTTGAAGGAACTTTCCAGAATAAAGATAAACTTTTGAAATTCTGGTTGATGTATTAGTCACATACAGGTATATATTTCTTCATATTCTTTTAATTTTACTGTATGCTTTTAATTGCACTATATTAATTTGTATTTTACTGTATTGCAATTTGGTAAAAATTAACCATTATTAGACAGCAATAATTCTGCAATGAGTATTGATGATATATCTTTGTAATCAGTCTATACTATACTTTTAAGATTATTTCAGAAATTATGTGAGAAGATTTTGAATATTGAATTCATAATTAATATATGGTTGTCTACAGCAATGTCAATGATAGCTATATCAGCATTTATTTCCTTATTTGTATGTCTTTTTTCTTTTGAGAAGATAAATATAAAATTTTTTTTCCTTCCAGAGGAAGAGTTTTGGATTTGTCTTATTTTGTTTTTAGATGAAAATACTTTTGCAAAAAGTTGATCAGATAAATATTAAGAATTGTGCCTTCCTTTTTGGTAATATCGTCTAAGGTCTGGATTAATAGAAAAAAATATATTAAAATACCGAATCAGATGACTGTGCTTTTATTAAAATATCTGAGTATCTAAACACATATAAATAAATATTGAAAAATTTATTTTTATATTTAGTAAACTACTATCTTAATGCATCATAAAAAGCTAAATAAACTGTATTATGAACTAATAATATAACTCATTCATTCTATAAGAAAAAAATTTTCATTCAACTACCTACTGATTATTCCATACTTAATGGCCTATGTGAAAGCTAAAATTTGCTAAAAGGTATGATGGTTTCAAATGACCCTGAATTTGGTCTTTTTGATCAGTGTTCTGAAAAACTTCCTCTTCTTAAAGGAAGGTCATGCTTTTTGATCTATTCAGCCTTTCGAGTAACTGGATGAGGCCAACATTAAAGGGGGCAATCTGCTTTACACAGTCTTCCAAATTAAATGTTAATCTCATCCAAAACTACCTTCACAGAAAGACCCAGAATAATGTTTGCCCAATAGCTGGAAACCTTGTGGCCCAGTCTAGTTAATACCTGAAATTAATCATCACAGACTGATAACAAATTAATCATTTTTAAGAGATTAGCAGATGGCATATCCTCAGTTGTCTGATTCTGAGATTTCACAATGACTTTGATGGGCACAGTTTTACTTTGATTTATTCCTCAAGTCAAAAATAGAATATTTGCTATTGCAGTTTAATTTTTAACATTTTTGTGTATGTAGTAGGTGTATACATTCATCTACTTAGCTTTATTATTTCCCTTAGGAGTTGTGAACCAGTTACCTCTTGAAACTCTAAAATTTCTGAATATATATATTTTTTCTCTTCTTCCCATTTATTCTTGCTTCCATGATTGCTAACAGCAAATGGGACAACAGAGAAACACAACATCCAAATATTATAATTTCCAGCCCTTCCCCCTAGGGTTACAGGTATATTAGGTAGTATATCCTAAATGCAAGTTTCTGCAAGTAACATTTAAAAAATAGTATCTATAATTTTGTAATATTTCAACATCTCTGTTATTTCAATATCTAATAATAATTTATTTACTTATCTCCATCTGAATAGCAAGCCATGCTAAATTACTTGTATATGTAACATCAACATAACATGATACCAGTTTCTTTATCTGTCATGATAGGAAACACTTATTTATTACTCATAATACATATCCTATGGGAGCTATCTCCCAGATGATACATGGGATGCAGTGTCCCGTGTATCATATTACCCCACTTTTACAGATGAGAGATAGTTATTTATTAAATTTTATTAAAACCCCATGGTGAGTAAATGTTGGAGACAGGACTCAAAATCATTTTTCAGGTTCAAAAATTATTAGCTCTTACATGCAGAGACCTTGAAGCAGAATGTTGTTAGAGAATTTTATAGGACTTGAGAGATGAAGAGAAGCCTATAAATTATATGCCTTCATTTTTAAAATTTGTTGATGAGGAAACTAAACTTAAATCTTGAGAGATCTGTTTAATAATGGAGTCAGGATGAAATCCTATATCTTCTCATATAATATAAGCTAAATAAAAAATAAATTTAAAGTTTAATATATAAAGATGTCTATTTATAGGCCAGGTGCGTTGGCTGATAATCCTAGAACTTTGGGAGGTCGAAGCGAGCGGATCATGAGTTCAGAAGATCAACACCATCCTGGCCAACATTGTAAAACCCTGTCTCTACTAAAAATACCAAAACTAGCTGGGTGTGGTGGCACACGCCTGTAATTCCAACTACTTGGNAAAAAAAAAAAAAAAAGCACTCCATAAAAGCTCGCAGTAGTTCAACTCACTAAAAGTTACCTACAAAATACTATCACATTTTTCTCATGTAACATGTTTAAAAATTGGGAGTAAGAGTTTCTTAAAATACATTGTGAAAAACAAGCAAAATCAAGCAAACTGAAATACCTATAGATAGAAAAGGCATCCTATCACCCTGTTTCTGACAATAAATTGTATGTGACAGCAAGACTTTAAACCAGGCTTCCCAAAACAAGATCTTTTTAAAATATATTACAACTATGAAATAAGCTATATAGCTACAATTAATTTTCTTTAAAAAAAAAAAAAAAATACAAAATAGCACGGTGGCTCAAGCCTGTCATCCCAGAACTGTGGGAGGCCAAGGCAGGCAGATCACGAGGTCAGGAGCTCAAGACCAGCCTGGCCAACGTGGTGAAACCCCATCTCTACTGAAGATCAAAATCAGTCGGGCATGGTGGCAGGTGCCTGTAATCCCAGCTACTCAAGAGGCTGTGCCAGGAGAATCACGTGAACATTGGAGGCGAAGATTGAAGTCAGCTGAGATTGCACCATTGCACTCCAGCCTGGGTGACAGGGCAAAACTCCATGTCAAAAGAAAAAGAAAATACAAGATAATTACAATATTTACAATAATACTCTGTGCCTAATGAAAATGGTTTTGGCTGGGCACAGTGGCTCATGCCTGTAATCCCAACACTTTGGGAAGCCAAGGCGGTCAGATCATTTGAGGTCAGAAGTTTGAGACCACCAGACCAATATGGTGAAATCCCATCTCTACTAAAAATACAGAAATAGCCAAAAGTGGTGGCACACGCCTGTAATCTCAGCTACTCAGGCGGCTGGGGCAGAAGAATCACTTGAACTTGGGAAGCAGAGACTGCAGTGAGTCCAAGATCACACCACAGCACTCCAGTCTGGGTGAGAGAGCTAGATTCTGCCTCAAAAAAAAAAAAAAAAAAAAAAAAAAAAAAAAAAAAAAAAAAGATATTTATAAAACTGAATTCATTAAATGACAGCTTAAACTGACTTTTACAGAATATGCCTAAGCCATTAGATGAAGACAAACCTTTTAAGGGAGATGAGCAGAAAGGAGGTAAGTAACAAAAAGAACAAAGTGAAGAAAAAAAGATGGATTATAGGTAGAAGGGTTTCTTACAGAACAAAAACATGAAATAGGTGCACATTGTACTTTCTGGGACAGTACGTGTTGTGTAGTTGTTGATTTACAAATATATCTTATCTTCTAAGATAACACTGATGCATATAAAAGGTAGCAGAACAGGACATCTCAAAATACGCCACTTAGGTATACAGATTATTTTGATCTAAAACCACTCGAAAAACAGCAGATCAAAGAAGGGCATTCTAATCTATTCCTTTGTTTTCGAAAATGAAAGATAAAGCTCATCTCTCTTCATACTAGAAGAGAGAATCATTCTTCAACGGGTAATTATATTCAGGGTAATTTCGTATAAATACACCTTGTTTAAATAATTATTATATCTCTTTTAGCTTCCTCACATAATTTGAACACTTTCCTTAATGGTTTCTCTACTCGACCTAACGTACGAGCACTTAGATTTGGCTACGTTTTTGTGTCATCACTTCTTTATGAAGGCTCCTACTTCATGTAAAAGGTATAAATTTGTATGTTATTCTCCTGCTAGTCTGGCTTATGTCAATTTAATTTTAGGCCTAGGGAAAACTCGAGGAAGGTAAATGTAAAATTCTGCCTTCTTTACAGGGAAAAGGCAGGAGAACAGATTTGTTCTGTCCAAAATTTTGTGTATTGTTTTCTAGTTTGGAGATTAAAATGTGACCACGCTCCGAATTATTTGATTGGATATGCTGGCTGATTTAGTAAATCAATTTATGATTGAAAATTTGGGCAAAAACAAGAAATTAGCATACTTGATTATGATATTTTGGTTAGTATTGTAGGAATGTTGTAGCTTTTTAAAATTGTTCAGATCACAAACCTAAATAATCTTTATTTCTCTTTCTTTAAATTTTCTCCCTTGTTTTTCGCAAGCTATGATTTATGGAATGCTAGTTCATAATCACTTGAGTTATTAATTTATTTTTTAAATGTAGTGTTCTCAGGTCCCGTTTCACATCTACTGTGTCAGAATTACAAGGTTAAGACTTGGAAACCTGTTGTCTTTAAGAGTCACCTTATGATGTTTAGGAGAAGCAGAGCTTTCAATCGACATAGAACAGAAGAATGGGGGAGCAAACATTATTTGTGTGCCTTGTGGCTCAGCTGGATCAGATAAAGGGAGGCCCAAATGCAAATTAATTTTTAAACTACCCAAGGGTTCATAACTCTATCAATTTGTATGCACTTGCAAGACTAGAAATGATAGACAAGTTAACTCATTTGTCAGTTATTAGGATTTAAAATAGTGGACTGAAGCAATAAAATATATTCTGTATTACTAATATACTAAGAAGACTATCAGCTGGGAAAATGTTCAAAATTTCCTACTTTATACAAGTAAACTGGTATAACTAAGGTTTTGTTTTGCATTGACCATAATGTTTACCACTGACAACTCTTTGCCTATTTTAAATGATAAGCATCCATAAGATAAAACCTTATGTTTATCAGTTACATTGGGTTAAATTCGGATAGAAATCTTTATAATATCTTGGCCTATCTCCTGTTATCAGACTCTAATACAAACATGCATTATGTGACATTAAAGGTATATCTTTAGAGATAATTCATTGTAAAACTATGTAGAGGAAAATTTAGTACACAAGAGTAATTAATATTAACATATGATGTTTCCTATTTCATTTAAATTTCTATTTCAAATATGAAATTCTGTAACATTAGTTCAAGATATATAATTTGTGCTGTAATATCACTGCTATAGGATAAGACAACCAATACTTGTATAGATGTTTTAATTTATATACACTATATGTCAGGCATTACTCTAAGCACTTAGTCTGTATTCACATATTTAAATGTTATATAGTCCTGTGAGATAGTTATGTTGTAATTCCAATTTTAGTGGGGTAGAATCTGAGTCCTGAGAAGTTTAGTCAATTTCACAGGGTTACGTAACTACTAAATTTTGGTGCTGATTTACAAACATGGGAAGTGTATTTACAAGCTGTGTACTACTCTGCTTTACTGAATGAAGAGTTTTCATTTTTAAATAATAATTTATGTGATATAAAAGTGTTCCTATAATAAATGCATTTGAAAATAAAATGTACAAGATAAATACTTGATATTTAGACATTTAGTATTTTATAGATACATTGTGAAAAAATATTTAAAATGGAGGGAAAAATATCCAAATCAATAGTTTAATCATAGTATTATATACAACATTGGGTAAGATTCATGAAACAAACCACAAATATGTAAATCACTGATCATTTGTGTCACACTCATATCTCTATTTATTTATTTACTTTTTACTTCATTTTTGTTTTTAATATTGTGGGTAAACAGAAAAGGCCGTATCTCGGTTTAAAGAGCAGAGAAATTTCTGGTCAGAAATTAGTCTTAGTTCTTTCAGACTTTTACAACCAAAAGGATAAACTGGGTAGCTTTTACATGACAGAAATTTATTTTTCATAGTTCTGGAGGTTGAGATGTCCTTGATCAAGGCATCAGCAGATTCAGTGTTTGATGAAGGCCAACTTTCTAGTTCATAGATGGTGCCTTTTTGCTTGTCCTTACATGATGTAAGGGACACATGAGCTCCATCTGGGGGGTCTCCTTTTATGAGCCCTAATCCCACTTCTGAGGAGTCTGTTCTCATGACCTAATTACCTCATAAGGGCTTCACTTCCTTATACTGTCGCCTTGGAAGTTAGAGTTTCAACATATGGATTTGGAGGAAACATTCATACCATAGTTCATAGGCCAGAATTATTAGTTACAATAACTTTCTAGCTAAATAGCTTGCAGGACATAAATATGTATACTATTGTCTTTTATCATAACTCTGATTGATAAAATATTGTTAAATATTAAGATGAGGTTGGCCCAGATTTTTCTTTGGCCACGGTCCCATTGAAAGCAACATATTTGTGGCCTAAATTCTTCAATAGTTTTGATTCTCTCATCTACATCTCCAGTCTGCATACTAAGGCTTTCTGTTCAACCTCAACTCTCTCCCATTTCTGTAAATAATGTTTCATTGGAACACAGTCACACAGTTTTATTATATATTGTCTATAGCTTTTCTCATACTGCAATGACAGGATTGAGTAGCTATGTCAGACATTATATGTGTACTGAAAAGCCTAAAATATTAACTATTGGACCCTTTACCAAAAACTCTGTCAACCACTGCCCTAGACAAAAAGCCTCTGTGACTTTAGAATTCCCTGAATTATACTTCTGATTATAATTTCAAGAAGTCTCTAAAGCTTACATACTGGTATATCATTAAACAGATAAACTTATACTGCATTAGAAAAGAAGGTTTTGTCCAGAGTGTGCATGAGTGTGTATATGTGCGTGTGTTGGGAAAGGATAGTCTTTTTCAGTTTTACTAAGAATTTAATAACTTTGGTCTCAGAGATCAAAGCATAAAATTAGCAATACAGACAAAAGGAAAATCTGAAATATAGATACTTGTATAGTCTAGGTAGCATATAATAAGTATTTTTCCAACTTTATACAAGTTGGGAGAATAAAAAATGTATATTAAATATAAAAGCTTAATAATATATACTTGCATATAAACAAGCACATACATTTTATATTTACTAAGCTCATATTATCTCATAAGCAAAATTAATAAATCATCTACCAAATCCTGAATTTAAATAATTTTGAATGTGATCATATTAAATGTAATCACGTTAAATGTCGTCATATTTTGCCGTAAGTATCCCTGATCATTTGTGGTGTAATGTTCACACAGTCTGACATGTGTAGATCATATCCTAATTTCGTTATCTTCTAATGATGTACCTTAAATTGCTCTAGTGCCCCATGACTTTGATAATAAATAAGAATGATGAATAAGTCTGAAAAATGACAGTGTTTAAAAACACTATAAGTTACTGCTTAGGTTGAAAATATTTCATGAAATCAGCAGTTAAGTATTTTCTGTCAGCAATGATTAAGGTTACTATTCTGGGAAAAATGACACTAGATAATTATATTTCAGGAAAGAAGGTATGGACATTTACTTTCAGTTAATGTCAGCACATCTTGACCCACCTGTTTACATGACAAAGAGACAACGAGGATTTCACTTGTAAGAATGGCCTTTCAAAAGTGGGCATGATTGAAGTAAAAATGGATGAAAGAACCAGTCCTGAAAATCCTTCTTTACTTTGCTTGAAGCACACAGAGGTGATTCTTATTCTGAGAAATAGATCTTCCCCTAAAAAAATCTTATTTGGTAATATTGAGTGACTTTATTGTTCTTGTTTTGGTTAGTTCAAAATTAAATTCAGCCTTAATAAATTTCTGTAATTATTTATTCCCCTTTTCTCAATAATGCAAATTGCTCTAACAGAAAAACAGAGATAGTATCTCTATGGTTTACACCTAATTTTTATATGTAAAAATTTAATAACCAAAAGTTTCAGAATTTCCTTGAAATAGTGTAAGCAATAACCATTTAAAAAATTATCTAATAGCATAATTTTTCTACACTCTTCCTTAATATTGAATTCCTCCATGATGTTGGAAAAATTTTAATTACTTATCAGGGGTATTAGTTTCAGCCTTAATTACATGCACAGCATTCAATTATCCACTGGGTGTTATTGGAGGTTCATGAAATCTAACCTATCCAGGCATAATTCCTGTTATTACCCATTTTGCAATAACAAGTAGGAAAAAATCCTAAGTGATTAATATATTGAACATGAAAATAATTAATCAAAAATCATGTCTTTAACATCTCTTATGAGAAAAGCTTCTAGGAAATAATTGAATGGAGAATGAAGATAATTTTTTGTTTTTTTGCTTTGTTTGCTTTTATTTTTCCCTAGGGCATGACAAACTATTTGATCAACTTTTAGTCACAAACTCTATGAAGTTAAATGGTTATAAGAATGCATGGGTCCAGCGCGGTGGCTCACGCCTGTAATACCAGCACTTTGGGAGGCTGAGGCGGGCCGATCACCTGAGGTTTTGAGTTTGAAACAGCATAACAAACAAAGGAGAAACCCTGTCTCTACTAAAAATACAAAATTAGCCAGGCATGGTGACACATGCCTATGATCCCAGCTACATGGGAGGCTCAGGCAGGAGAATCTTAGCTTGAACCTGGGAGGTGGAGGTTGCAGTGGGCCACGATCATGCCACTGCACTCCAGCCTGGGGAACAAAAAAAAAAAAAAAAAAAAAAAAAAAAAAAAAAAAAAAAAAAAAAAAAAAAAAAAAAAAAAAAGTGAGATATTGCGTGGAGATGCTTGTCATGGTGGTAACAAATAATCTTACAAGAAAATTTAAAAAAAAAGTGAGAAGAGTTTGTATTAGTCTGCTTCCACACTGCTGTAACTACCTGAAACTGGGTAATTTATAAAGAAAAGGGGGTTAATTGACTGACAGTTCTGCAGGCATAACAGGACGCATGACTGTGAGGTCTCAGGAAGCTTACAATCATGGCAGAAGGTAAAGGGAAGCAAGGACCTTTTTCACATGGAGGCAGAAGAGAGAGCAAGAGGGGATGTGCCACACACTTTTAAATCATCATGTCTTATGAGAACTCACTATCATGAGAACAGCTAGGGGAAAATCTGCCCCCATGATTCAGTCACCTCCCACTAGGCCCCTCCTTTAACACTTGCAGATTACAATTCGACATGAGATTTGGGTGGGAACGCAGAACCAAACCATGTCATTTTGCACCTGGCCTCTCCAAAACCTCATGTCCTTCTCACATATCAAAGCACAATCATGCTTTTCTAAGAGTCCACCAAAGTCTTAACTCATATCAGTATTAACCCAAAAGTCTAATTCTGAAGTCTCATCTGAGATGAGGAAGTCCCTTCTGCCTAAGAGCCTGTAAAATCAAAAACAAGTTAGTTGCTTCCAAAATATAAGGGGAATACAGGCATTGGGTAAACGCTCCCATTCCAGATGGGGAAAATTGGCCAAAACAAAGGGGCTACAGTACGCATGCAAATCTGAAACCCATCAGGGTAATCATTAGATCTTAAACCTCCAAAATAATCTCATTTGGCTCCATGTATCACAACCAGGGCACGCTGATGCAAAGGATGGGGTCCCACAGCCTTGGGCAGCTCTGACCTTACGGCTCTGCAGGGCAAAGCCCTGTGGCTGCTTTCAAAGCTGACATTGAGTGTCTGTGGCTTTTTCAGGTACGTGGCAGAAGCTGTTGGTGGATCTACCATTATTGGGTCTGGAGGATGGTGGCCCTCTTTTCACAGCTCTACTGGGCAGTGCTCCAGTGAGGACTCTGTGTGGAAGCCCCGAGCTCACAATTCCCCTCTGCACCAGACTAGTACGGGTTTTCCATGGAAAACCTGCAGCAGACTTCTGCCTGAAAATTTAGGTGTTTCCTTACATCCTCTAAAATCTAGGTGGAGCTTCCTGAACCTCAATTCTTACCTTCTGAACACCCAGAGGCCCAATATCACATGGAAGCTGCCAAGGATTAGGGTTTGCATACTCTGAAGCCACAGACCAAACTGTACCTTACGGCTGGAGCTAGAGTAACTGGAATGAATGGCGCTGTCTCAAGGCTGCACAAAGCAGTGAGTCCCAGGGCCTGGCCCAGAAAACCATTTTTCCCTCCGGAGCCTCGGAGGAAGGGATGCCACAAAGGTCTCTAACAAGCCCTGGAGATATTTTCCTCATTGTCTTGGCTATTAACATTTGAATTCTCTTTGCTTATGCAAATTTCTGCAGCCTTGAATTCCTGCCAAGAAAATGTTTTTTATTGTTTTGTTTTGTTTTTCCATGATTGAGCTGCAAACGTTCCCAAAATTTTATGCTCTGCTTCTCTATTAAATATATAAGCTCCATTTTCAGACCATTTGTTGTTCATACATATAAGTATGTACTTTTAGAAGCAGAGTTTTCACCTCTGGAATGATTTGCTGCTTAAAAATTTCTTCTGCCATCTACCCTAAATCATCTCTTTCAAGTTCAAATTTCTACACATGTCTAGAGCAGGGGCAAAATGTTGCCAGTCTCTTTGCTAAAGCATAGCAAGAGTGGTCTTTGCTCCAGTTCCCAACAAGTTCCCCATCTCAGAGACCACCTCAGCCTGGACTTCACTGTCCATGTCACTATTAGTATTTTAGACAAAACCATTCAACAAGTCTCTAGGACTTTCCAAATTTCCCCACATTTTCCTGTTTTCTTCTGAGCCCTCTGAACTGTTCCAATCTCTGCCAATTACCCAGTTCCAAAGTGGCTTCCACATTTTCAGGTGTCTTTATAGTAATGTCCCACTTCTTGTATACCAATTTTCTATATTAGTCCATTTTCACATTGCTATAAAGAACCACATGAAACTGGGTAATTTATGAAGAAAGAGGTTTAATTGACTCACAGATCTGCAGGCTTAACAGGAAGCATGACTGGGAGACTTCAAGAAACTTACAGTCGTACTGGACAGTGAAGAGAAAGCAAGAGCATTCTTCACATGGTGTCAGGAGTGAGAAAGTGAAGAGGGAATGCAACACACTTTTAAACCGTCAGATCTTTTGAGAACTTACTCTCAGGAGAATAGTAAGGGGGTCAGAGGGAAAAGTCCCCATGATTCAGTCACCTCCCACCAGGCCCTTTCTTCAACACATAGGGATTACAATTCAACATGAGAATTGTGTGTGGTCAGAGAGACAAACCATATCAGAGTTTATGGCAAATTGACTTACTCAGAGAATTCTCAAGATTTGATCCAATATAGGACAAAAATATTAAATAAAAGTGAAATGTCAAAAAACAAACATTTTAGCTTATGTTATTTTTTTCCTTTTTTTTTTTTTTTTTTTTTTTTTAGATGGATTTTTGCTCTGTCACCAGGCTGGAATTCAGTGGCACTATCTCAGCTCCTACAACCTCTACCTCCCGGATTCAAGTGATTCTCCTGCCTCAGCCTCCTGAGTAGCTGGGACTATAGGTGTGTGCCACCACATTCGGCTAATTTTTTGCATTTTTAGTAGGGACAGTTTTCACCATGTTGGCCAAGATGGTCTCCATCTGCTGACCTTGTGATCCTCCCACCTCTACCTCCCAAAGTGCTGGTATTACAGGTATGAGCCGCCACACCCAGCCTATTTTTCTTTTTTAATTTTTTTTTTTTCTGAGCATCAATAGAGCTAGTAGTTTTTTGGTAGGCAGTGCCTAATTCAGTCTTTTAAAAAATGAGGTAAGAAAGAAAATATAAGAGTTAGGTGTGCTAAAAGATATTCCAGGCCTGGTGCGGTGGTTGAGGACTATAATCCCACTTTGGCAGGTTGAAGTGGCCAAATCATCTAAGGTCAGAAATTTGAGACCAGCCTAGCCAATGCGGTGAAACCTTGTCTCTACTAAAAATACTAAAATTGGTTGGACATGGTGGCTGGCATCTGTAATCCAAGCTACTTAGGAGGTTGAGGCAGGAGAATTGTTCGAACTCTGAAGGTAGAGGTTGCAGTGAGCTAAGACTGCACCATTGCACTCCAGGTTGGGAGACAAGAGTGAGACTCCATCTCAAAAGATAAAAAAATCCATAAAATAAAAATCAATTGTCATGATTCAAAAAGATGCTTGATGCAAATATAATAATCCCAATAAATCAAATTAAAATACAGTATATACGTCAAGATTGGGTCCCACTTTTTTGGTCTAAAACCAATGTGCTCTACACTATTGGCCAGAAAGTCTTTAGTTTATGCAATCTTCTTCAGTGTATAAATATTGTGGCAACCATAACATCAATGTACCCTAACTTGGGTAATGGAAGTCTAGAAATCACGACAATTTAAGTTCTGTTTCTGGAATCATATCTTGACTATATATTTATTTATTCATCAGGACACTTTGAAAACTGGGATATTGCCAGAGATAGTGGCCCAGAAATGAGAGAGCCCTTTGCATTAGATCTACTAAAATAAAACAATATGGAGCTTTGAAAAATGTAAAAAAAAAATGAAAATTACAATTATTAACATATTTTGATATAATTAAACGGCTTCCCTGTGAGTTAAAACAAATTCTACTCTACACATTCTAGGGGCCTTAGGAGGACCATAGAGAGAAAGTTGTTATGTTAAGCCAAATTTCTGCTGAAGGTAGAAACAGTTTTTGTTTTATTTTTTCAATAATGATAAATACTATCAATTGAGAAGAGTTATCTTGCAGAAAATGCTTTTAATTTTATAGTAGAGGCCATTCTGGGTATACTTAGTTTATGTTGCATTGAATGCTGTCTCACATTTCTTTAAGAATCTATGATTAATATTGTCTGAACCCTAGATTGTTTTGGTTAGTATAAATATATTGTATTTTTTGCATACATTTTCTGTCAGAAGAATTTAAAATTTTGTATTTTCTCAAGACAGCTGTAGATAGTTGTATATTAATATAAATTTAAATGATGTGTTTAAAAAGAAACATTTTTGGATAAGGAAAAGGCTTTGATAATTATCATAAGTCAAAGAATGTGTTACATTTCACAACAATCTTCCAGGCTTTAGATATTTATTATGTTACTGTTTCTTGCAGTTAAACATATTCTAGTATAATTTTAGAGTGCCTTTTACAGCCTCGTGTTTCAAGTTGAGCAAAAGGATGTCTTTGCATAATCTCATGACATACAATCTGCACACTCATATTTGTTATTGGAAATTGAATTTTCATTAGACTTAACAAACCTGACTGGCTACAGTGTCAAAATCTTGATGCTGATTTTACCTGACAGTTATGATTTACACACTATTATTTTCATGATACTGTATTATATTGCCAGTAGATAGCTATGGCTACACAGTTACAAAATAGATAATAAAACATTAATTTAGATGTTTCTATCTTGGCTAGATTTTCACCGCTTTATTGATATCAAACTGCAAGTTTTTAAATACCAAAAATAAATCATTGGGTTGTGAATTTTATGTATCAGCAATTAAAATTTCCCTAAAAAGTGTGCTTCAGGGGATGCAAATTCACAAAGATAATGGTTCTGTCTAACCACTGAGCCTGCTGAACCAGTTAAGGCTCTAGGAGTTGCAAATATATATCCTTTTTCATTAGTATAATATGTTTCTGGAATAACAATGTAGTGATCCCTGTACTTGAGTAGTGGTACTCTGGGGTTACTTTCAGAAATATTTGACTGCCAGAATTTGAATTCAAAGTGGTGTGGTAATTGCAACAGAAACCCATTGTCAAAATGTAGAACAAGTAGAGATGTTGGGTAGAAATTATTTTTGCCCAGAGTGTTGGATTTCAGTAGTACTCTTTTTGATTTGCGTGGGCTCCAAAGGAAATGGAAATAATTTTCTTAGGTTCTGTATTTAGCAAGAAGATGTATAGATTTATGCATCTAAAATTGGCATCTAAAGTGATCTTTATACCTTCAGATGACTGTGAAGATTTTAGTTGAAATATCAGTTGTGATTCTTAGATGACTGAGAAACTCAAAAGCAGTGAAATGTGGGCGGAGTATGGCAGCTAATGTCTGTAATCCCAGTACTTTGAAAGGCTGAGGTGGGCAGATCATTTGAGCCTAGGAGTTCGAGTCCAGCCTGGGCAATATAGCTAAACCCTAAAAAAAATTAATAGCTCTATCAAAAAAATAAAAAAATATATATATTAACCAGGAATGTTGTGCACATGTAGTCCCGGCTACTTAGGAAGCTAACATGGGAGGATTCCTTGAGCCAACGAGACGAAGGCTGCAGTGAACCAAGATGGCACCACTGTACTCTATCCTCGGCGACAGAGTGAGACTCTGTCTCAAGGAAGAGAAATAAAAATAATAATAATAATGGCCAAAGTTATAAATAAAACTATCTTTTATGTTGTTTATAGAATTTCATTAAAGTTTTCCTTTTTTTAAAAAATATATTTCTGCAGAGGTTAAGTATTTTAGGAGTTGCATGCCAGGAAACTGGGGTGAAGACAGACAAAATATTTCAGAATATCATAGTCCATCCTTATTGTTCTAATCCAGATCTCTTACTTTAAAAGGACATATTGTCCTTTAAAAGGACAGTAGATATTGCCATATAAAGGGAATCTCATTCAGTCATTAATAATTAGTGCAGTTCATCATATTATATATTGTCTTCCTAGGTGAGGCCACTTAGGTTTGCAGGCTTTCATTCAATATTGTCAGGTTTTAAAAGCGGGAATGGTCTTAGAAAACATATGGCTTCATCGTTTTAGTTATCTATTGTAAATTAACTAAAATACAATGTCCTCTCTTGCTCTGAGCTTTTTTCGAGCTATTAATATAATGTGTTTGTCTCAATTTAATACTCATATATTATTTTATTCTCAGGTACTCTTTTTCCTTCTCATAATTAATACAAATGTTTTCATCTTTTGAAGAGTCATTGGAATTACCCTTGTGCGGGTTTCAATTGCAGGTGGCAACACAAGTCTAGCAAGTATCTCCTTATAAGTCCACTTCAATTTAAACAGGGTACAGTTACATAGGTGCAGAACTAGTGAGCTATTTTTACCACCAGGCAATATAGTTGCATTCACTGTTAGCTCCAAACTTGCTAGATGAGATGAAGGTACAACCCACCCCTGTTAGGCCCTTAGGGATTCTGACACAAGGTTTAAAAATGTAGCTACGGTTTATTGCTTAGAAATTATCCTTGCTTTTTAGTGCTTATCGTTGCAGCCCTGATCTGAAGACCATGCATCAGGCAGTAGAGAAAAAATTTTAATAAAATTTATGGGTTGCTCTGCAGCAGTATACCATGCATAAAATGTGTTTACAATAATATTAAGCAGGTGGAAAGGAAAACTATTTATAGTTTAAAAAATAATCGGCAGGGCGCGGTGGCTCAAGCCTGTAATCCCAGCACTTTGGGAGGCCGAGGCGGGTGGATCACGAGGTCAAGAGATCGAGACCATCCTGGTCAACATGGTGAAACCCCGTCTCTACTAAAACTACAAAAAATGAGCTGGGCATGGTGGCGCGTGCCTGTAATGCCAGCTACTCAGGAGGCTGAGGCAGGAGAATTGCCTGAACCCAGGAGGCGGAGGTTGCGGTGAGCCGAGATCGCGCCATTGCACTCCAGCCTGGGTAACAAGAGCGAAACTCCTCGTCAAAAAAAAAAATAATAATAATAATAATCTATAATTTATTGTCAAATTTTAATACTGCTATTTTAGAAAAAATATATTTTCTTTACACGCAGAATTGAAAGAGAACCTATGACTTGTTTTCCTGTCTTGACAAACCATGAGTTCATGTTCTTCTGGGATTCCAGCCAGGAAGATGGTTATATTCAAATAATGTTGTTTCCCTGTTGTGATATTTATTATTCAATTAATTTTTTTGATGCTTTCATCTCCTATGGGCAGGAGTAGCAAGAAATCCCTTAATTACTTTCCATTTCACATGGAGCTGCTTTGGGTATTCTTAGAAAACAAATTCTAATTAATTTTATTAAAAATCTAGATTCTACTTTATACACTTTATCATTTTTGAAAATATGTTTCAGTAAAATACTAGTCAGAATGAAATTATTCAAACCTATGTGTCAATTCCTTTCAGTTTTGTAATATTTTAGGCTGAAAAGACTTAAATTACATCATAGACTTAAATTATATGTAATTTGTGTATTTGTGTAAATTACATGTAATTTAAGTATGTATTGATACATGTAATTTAAGTCTATGATAATTAAATTTTCAATTTCTTCCAATGAGTATAAGTGCTGTGATAATTTCTGCATATTCTGATCCATCCCTCGTGTCAATTGCTACAGACACAGGGTAGTTAGACTTTTTCTTCCTTAAAAATGAAATCATGGGTAATAACAACAGAATTGACTGCATGTTATATTGTAAGCATCTGATGTTATCTCTGAAAGTTCATTTGGCTTAGTTATTGACACGATCAATATTAAATCACAAACACTTGAAGCCATTATTTCAAATGTTTTAATATTAGGTTTAATTGTTCATTCAGTAATTTAGGATGATTTAATTGTTCATTCAGTAATATAGGATAATATAAAGGATACTCAGGTTTATATATTTGAAAGAATTAATACAACTCCACAGAGCATATTCACCTAAGAATTTAACAAAGGCTAGTAATGTAATACAGTAAGAGAAGAAGAGTTCACGTAAATTTGAGAAGACATAGAAGACTTCCAGCACAGTTCTCCAAGATCCTTCCTATTCCCACAAGGACTCTAATCTTCTTGAAATTGAGCCAACAAGATGTTTGTGATGAATCTTGACTTGGAGAGCACTCAAGGAAGCAGATGTTTCCTACGGGGGCTTTTATATCTCTCTAGTCATATAGCCAAGACATACTGTCTGACCTACTACATCAGTTGGTTAGCAAAATCCAGACTCAGGGAAACAAAGCATAAAGGATACAGTGTGTTAGGACTCCTAAGACTATTCATAGCCCCAATGATTAATTAGAAAGATTCACAACATTTGTTATACTCATGGTGTAAATATAATATTATTAGAGTAAAATTATTCAGCTTAAAAACAAGCAAAGAGAAAAGCCACATGGGCCAAAGTGTGGTAGAAACCAGGCACAAGCTCCCAGGTGTCTTCTCCCAGTGAAATAACCCAGTGGGCTTAATTGTCCCAGTAAGGCTGTGTGCCAATGTGTGACAAGTCCTCCCAAGCAGGAAAACACACCTGAGCCAGGTGATCCAAGTGTTTTGTTGAGAGTCAATTATGTACGTATTTAGCACCTATGTGCCTGACCTCAGATACTCAGACTCCAGACACAAAAAGCAAAAACAGAGATTTATTATAGATCACATTGTTAACAAACTTTCTGATAAAACTAGTGGTCTGTGCCCAAACCTGTCAGACAGCAAAAATGTTGTTATTAGACAGAATATTTCAAGAGCTTAGAGCTCATCCCAGACCCAGGTAAGTAACACCACTTGCAAAGACTGGCCTTTCTTGGGAATGTGTAGAGTTGAAGCAAACAAGACTTGCTGATTAACTTTTTCTTGTGCATACAGATTTCTAAACAAATAATTTGCAGGTGAGAAAAAAAGAAAGATCAGAGAAAGAGTTAATATATTAATAACAACTTAAAAGACAAATCAAGCTATTTTGACATGCAGGTTTAACTTGAAGCATTATACAAAAATATATATATAAAGGTGTATGTGTGTGCACATGTGCGTGTGACATTTATGAAGCAATTAACAATTACAGTGTTAGCTGGATATTTAAATTTTTTTAACTTTTAGTTTCAGGGATACATGTGAAGATTTGTTATGTTGGTAAGCTATGTGTCGTGGGGTTTAGTGCACAGATTATTTGGTCACCCAGGTAATAAGCACGCTCCTCAATAGGTAGTTTGTCATTCCCCACCCTCCTCCCACTCTTCACTCTCAGGTAGATCCTTGTATCTATTGATCCTTTCTTTCTGTCGATATGGACTCAACGTTTAACTCTCACTTATAAGTGAGACCGTGAGGTATTTGGTTTTCTGTTTCATTGTTAGTTTGCTTAGGATTATGGTCTCCAACTTGTTGCTGCAAAGGACATGATCTCATTCATTTTTATGGCTACAAAGTATTCCACGGTGTATATGTATTACATTTTCTTTATCCAGTCTACCATTGATCAGCTTCTAGGTTAATCCTATATCTTTGCTTTTGTGAATAATGCTGTGATGAACATACATGTGCACATATCTTTATGGTAGAACAATTTATATGTATGTCGAGTATACACTCAATAATGGGATTGTTTGGCCAAAAAGTAGTTCTGTTTTAAGCTCTTTGTAAAATCACCAAAATGCTTTCCACACTGCACAAACTAATCTACGTTTCTATCAGCAGTGTATGTAAGTGTTTCATTTTTCTTCAACCTTGCCAGCATTTGTTATTTTTTGACATTATAATAATAGCCATTCTGACTGGTGTGTAATGATATCTCATTGTGGTTTTGGTTAGCATTTCTATAATGATTAGTGATGTCAATCACCTGGATTTTAAAAAGCATAATAATCATAGTTTGCTTATTAACAGGAGTTGTTACTTTTAGTTTTGCATGCAGAAATATTTAGAAATTTAAATTAGGTATCTGTGATATTTTTCAAAATAATTTAAAGTTCAAGAGAGTGAGAGAATAGAAATTAAGCAATTTGTGGCATGAAATAATTGTTATAGTTAAGAGACACAATAAGGCTTATTATACTCTGCCATAATAACATGTCTAGAAATTTGCATATGAAAATAAATTTAAATATTAACAAGATAAATTATTACAAATATATATTAGGTATAATGATAAATAATTGCTAATTTTGTTACATGCTATTGAGTTACTAGGGTTTCATAAGTAACTGTATTTTTAAAACCCATTACAGAGTATTTAGACATGAAATAATGTAGTGTCTTTAAAATATTTAGCAAAACAAAAGAAGATAAGGGCTAAGATGAAACATGCTCTGCAACATGTTGGTAGTTACCAAGTTCTAGCATGTACATTAGGAGTCTATTCACAATCTAATTTTGTGTGTCTCTTTAAAAAATAATAAATGTTGGCAGGACGGCGTGGCTCACACCTGTAATCCCAGCATTTTGGGAGGTTGAGGCAGGTGGATCACAAGGTTAGAAGACTGAGAGCATTTTGGCCAACATGGTGAAACCCCATCTCTACTAAAATTAAAAAAAAGAAAAAAAAATTAGCTGGGCATGATGGTGTATGCCTGTAGTCCCAGCTACTCGGGAGGCTGAGACGGGGGAATCACTTGAACTCAGGCGGTGGAGATTGCAGTGTGCCCAGATCGCACCACTGCACTCCAGCTTGGTGACATGGTGAGACACTGTCTCAAAAAACAAAATAAGTTAATTAATTAAATTAAAAATAAGAATTAAAATTTGAAGAAAATTGAAAATCAGAATAGACTGAGCAGGTTTCCCCGACATGTAATGTAAATATGATGCATAGTTATTTCTCAGATTTTTTAAAGAAACTGATAGTTTATATTAGTCACATTTTATGAGTTGGCATTTTTAAAATGCCATTAGTGCTAATTAAAAAATGAACATTTTTAGTCTGACAGTAGGCATATAACTTTCCCTTGTTCTATTTGTAACTTATGTGATAGTACAGTTACTGAATGTTTTGGATCTTTGTGTTTTTATTTCCTTTCATTCACGTCAGGAGCACTGGGAGCAACAATCCATGATCTTTCTGAAATCTTCTCCTTTTCTACATGTAGGCATTAAAGTACCTTGTACTTCCCCTGTATTTGCTTGTTGCTTTTCTGTACTTATGATAATTTTTCTGTGTTCTTAGAGTCTTGCTCTCACATGAACATTTCCCATTTTATTGGCATTTATCTTCCACACATATTCCTGATATTTTCCTTAACAATCACAGGCCCCAAAAAGCAGGCTTTTTCTTCATTTTTTTTTCAATTTCCCATTGTTTTTACGCTTACTTTCTGTTATTAACCTGAGTTTAATATGTATGCAAATGACCTAATCACGTTATGCTTTAATCTAGAGCCTCATCATCATCTCCTTAAACTAAAGCATGGCAATATGTTTCTCAAGGTTGCCTCTGCTATAAAATACATAGGTATACTTTGATTTACTCTTCCTCTTAATCCACTGTATCTAATTAACCAGTAACTAATTAATTATTTTAAGTTTTATGATAGCTTCTCTTTTTTTCTTACTTTCCTCTGCTACACCTATCTATTCCCATCCACAATTTCTTACTCTTACCATTAGATCATTTGAGTCACTTATTGATCAGTACTGTGCTAGGTATTTTCTATGTGTCATTTATGTAAGAATCTACATTTTAATTTTTTTTTTTAATTTTAGTTTCAGAGGGTACATGTGCAGGCATGCTACATGGATATGCTGCGTGAAGCTGAGGTTTAGGCTCCTACTGAACCTGTCACCCAAATAATGAACGTAGTACCCAATAGGTAGTTTTTCAGCCTTGCCATCTGCCATCTGTCCCTCCTTTTGGCGTTCCCCGTGTCCATTGTTTCTATGCTTATATTCTTGTCTACCCAATGCTTAGCTTCCACTTCTAAGTGAGAACATGCAGTATTTAACTTTTTATTTCTAAGTTAATTCACTTAGGATAATAGCCTCAAGATAATCCATGTAGCTGCAAAGAATATGATCTTGTTCTTTTTATGGCTGTGTAGTATTCTATAATGTATATGTATATCCAATCAACCATTGATGAGCACCTATGTCAATTCCATGTCTCTGCTATTGTGAATAGTGTTGCAATAAATACATGAATGCAGGTGCTTTGTATTTTTTCTTTGGTAGATTATTTTTTTTTCCAATTAATTTCTAATTAATTTTTTTCTTTCTTTTTTTAAATGCATTTTAGGTTTTGGGGTACATGTGAAGAACATGCAAGATTGTTGCGTAGGTACACACGTGGCAGTGTGATTTGCTGCCTTCCTCCCCATCACTTATATCTGGCATTTCCCCCCATGCTATCTCCCCCCAACTCCCCAACCCCCACTGTCCCTCCCCTATTTCCCCCCAACAGACCCCAGTGTGTAGTGCTCCCCTCCCCGTGTCCATGTGTTCTCATTGTTCAACACCCGCCTATGAGTGAGAACATGTGGTGTTTGATTTTCTGCTCTTGTGTCAGTTTGCTGAGAATGATGGTTTCCAGGTTCATCCATGTCCCTACAAAGGACATGAACTCATCGTTTTTGATGGCTACATAATATTCCATGGTGTATATGTGCCACATTTTCTCTGTCCAGTCTATCATCGATGGGCATTTGGGTTGATTCCAGGTCTTTGCTATTGTAAGCTGTGCTGCAATGAACATTCATGTGCATGTGTCCTTATAGTAGAATGATTTATAATCCTTTGGATATATACCTAGTAATGGGATTGCTGGGTCAAATGGAATTTCAATTTCTAATTCCTTGAGGAATTTCCACACTGTCTTCCACAATGGTTGAACTAATTTACACTCCCACCAACAGTGTAAAAGTATTCCTATTTCTCCACATCCTCTCCAACATCTGTTGTCTCCAGATTTTTTGGTAGATTAATTTTTTCCAATTAATTTCTAATTAATTTTTAATTTCTTTTAAATTGCTTTTCCTTTGGCTATATACTCAGAAATGGGATTGCTGCTTCAAATGGTAATCTATTTTTAGTTCTTTGATTTGTATCTATAGTATATCATTCAATAATTCAAAATTTAAAGAACTTGAACGTTCATAAATACATGTAGTTTTACTTTTTATTTCCTTTGTTTACTTGTATATTATGATAAAAATTCTAAGTTGAAAGGATCCTCCTCTGTTTACGGAGTTGAAAGGATCCTCCTCTCTATATAAACAGAGGATCCTCCTCTGTCTATTTCAACTCTGAATAAAAACTCTATGTTTTTATCCTTTTGTATAAACTTCATGAGATAACATACATAAAAGTTCTTTTCTGATGATAATACCAGCAACTTCAGATGAAAATCATTTCATCACTTACAGACAAATCCATTATACCTTACCTTATTCCTTTAGGGTTACATAATTATTCACTAAAATAAAACACAAAATATTTTACAATATGTTTTGGTGCTTTTAATAGGTATGGCAAAATGTATTAAGTATCCATGAAGGCCACAATTTTAGAGTTCAGACTATTTAGCTACTCTAAGTGTAAACTTGTATTTATGTAGTAAAAAGAAAAAAAATACCTGTTAAAAAACATAGAACTAGGCAATAATTCGACATATAATTATCACATAGAATGTATTTTCAAAACAAATTACCTTAAGTAGACAATTCACATCGTCCTGATTTTTACACTTTTTAAACTCCATTGTAGCTATTAGAGTTTAACAAATAAAATTGCTAAACAACATTTTTATAAAGCTAGGTTAAAGATATTTGAGTGCTACTTCTTTTGGGGCACTGAAAATTTACATATAAGATAGGGATTATAATTTGAGATGAGATTTAGGTGGAGACACAGAGGCAAGCTCTATCATATACCTTGAAATACACCTATGGCTATGTGAATATGCAATTTTAAAGTATCATACATTGGATTTCACTTGGCAAACTGGCTCCAGTAAGCAGCAGTTATATATGAAAACCATACTTTTAAAATTTGAATCCTTAGACCTTTAGAAAATTCCAGGGCAATGGCTTTAATATTTGAGGTCTTTCGGCAAGCTGATACAGGTCTTTAGCTAATGTCTCTATAGCAGTTAATTTTAAATGTCAACTTAACTGGGTTAAGGGATATCAAAACAGCTGATAAAAAATATTTCTGGGTATCTCTCTAAGGGTGTTTTCAGAAGAGATTGACATTTGAATCATGGACTGAGTAAGAAGGATCTATCCTTATCAGTGTGGATGGGCATCTCCCAATCCATTGAGTGACTGGATCAAACAAAACACAGGGGAGAGGTGAAGTTTTTTCTCTCTTCTGGAGCTGAGATATTTGTATTCTTCTGCCCTAAGACATCAGAACTGGTTCTTGGTCTTAGACTCTGGGGCTTACATCAGCAGTCTTTTAGGTTCTGAGGCCTTTGGACTTACATAAATTATACTACCAACTTTCTTGGTGCTGCAGTTTCCAGATGGCATATTATGGAATTTCTCAGGCTTCATAATTGTGTGAGTTAATTCCCATAATAAACTCCCTTTTCTCTCTCAATCTCTCTCCAATATCTACCTATCTCTTTTTGTTTTGTCTAGAGAACTGTAATGATTACAGTCTGTACTTCTCTGAACAATTTTCTATCAGGAAACAGACTATTTCCATGATTACAATTTATTTTGAATTGTAATCAAAATATTGCACTAGTTACTTGCTTGATTATTATTGTGTTTTAAGAGAAGCTTTGACCAAATTTCAGGGGAAAGTGTTGACTGTTTGCTAAGATCTTAATTTGCTTCTTGATTCCATTTTTATGGCAAAGATTGAAATGCTCAAAACTTTAAGAGGAAAATATTAATTGTTTATTCAACATTTCTTAGTTTTCTTCTAAATCTAATAGTAATTATACACTACCCACAACATTTTCAAAATTCTTTCGAAACAACTCAAAAAATCCCTTTTGATTTCATGCATTATTCAATTTTGTAACAAAGAAACAGGAAAAAGTTTTCGGCTATTCAGGTTCCAGCTTTGTTGATACAATTTAATCATGGATTCTTCCAGTTAAGAAGTATTGATGGCCGAGCGCGGTGGCGCATGCCTGTAATCCCAGCACTTTGGAAAGCTGAGGCAGGCTGTTGCCTGAGGTCAGGAGTTTGAGATCAGCCTGTTCAACATGGTGAAATCCTATCTCTACCAAAAATGGAAAAATTAGCTGGGCATGGTAGCACATACCTGTAGTCCAAGCTACTCAGGAGGCTGAGGCAGGAGGATTTTTTGAACCTGGGAAGCAGAGGCTGCAGTGAACCAAAGTTCACTGCACTCCAGCCTGGGTAACTGAGTGAGACTCATTTCAAAAAAAAAAAGTAGTATTGACAATAATTTTAGTTTTCTAATTGCAAAACATTGGAAATACTTATCTTGCTTTAGCATGGAATGTAAACAATGATGATAATAATGTATGTATTTGTTCCCTCCTAAGTTGCTTCTTAGATAATACTATTTCTTGAAACAAACCTTGCTACTTCATTTATGTCCTAGTAAGACATTAATATTTCTCCTATTTTTAGAAGAAATAAGTATTGTCATATAATAAAGATCAAGATGTCTTGACCTGAAGATAATATTATTGAGGAATGCCTTGGTATGCACTGCAGCTGCTGTATTAATTTCTAATAATGATAATAATACCCAGATGTCTTTATTTTTCCTACTCAAAACCAGAATTACGTGTTTCACTGTCAGCATATATAAAACTAAGTAAAACTCAAAATGTTTAAACATATACTCCACTTGCTTTTTTGTGTATGTAATCATTTTTCCTTGTGAACTACTTCAATATATGATTTATTTATTTATTTATTTATTTATTTATTGAGATGGAGTCTCACTCTGTCACCAGGCTGAAGTACAGTGGTGCAATCTGGGCTCACTGCAACCTCTGCCTCTGGGGTTCAAGAGATCCTTCTGCCTCAGCCTCCCACGTAGCTGAGATTACAGGCACGTGCCACCACGCTCAGCTAAGTTTTGCATTTTTTGTAGAGATACGGTTTTTGCCAGGATGATCTGGATCCCCTGACCTCGTGATCCACCCCCATTGGCCTCTCAAAGTGCTGGGATTACAAGCATGAGCCACCGTGCTGGCCAATTTATAATCTTTATTGAACTTTTAAAAAATGTTCTGTGTCTATTTACTAAATTTTAATATTCACACTGTATATTTAATGTTCAGAGTTTTGGGAGAAATGCTGGATTAAGATTAAAGTATTTCTTCATACATTCAGTATTTTTATAAAATAGAAATAGGAGATTATCTGATGTTAGGGGAGTAAATGTAGAATGTGCATGGGGAAAAGCAAAGAAAGCAATCATCTCAAATAAACCAATTAATATGTACACATGGATATAGAGTAGAATAATACAGGTTGGAGACTCAGAAAGGTGGGAGGGTGGGAGGAGGTGAAGGATGAGAAATTACCTAATGGGTACAATGTACACTCTTCAGGTGGTGATTAAGACCCCAGACTTCAACACTGCACAATATATTTATGTAGCAAAACTGCACTTATATTCCCTAAATTTATGAAAACAAAAACAAATGAATAATTTTGTTTGGGAGAAAATAAACAACCCTAACTAAGTTTTGTTTATTTGTTTGTAGTTTTAAGACAGGGTTTCACTTTGTCACCCAGGCATCTTGGCTCAGTATAACCTCCTCCTTCCTGGCACAAGGGATTCTTCCACTTCATCCTGTGGAGAAGCTGGGACGGACTACAGATAATCACCACCACACCAGGCTAATTTTTCGCTTTTTCTTTTTTTTTTTTTTTTTTTGTAGAGACGGGGTTTCACCATGATGCCCAGGCTAGTCTCAAACTCCTGCACTCAAGGAATCCCCCCCTGATTGACCTCCCAAATTCCTAGGATTTCAGGCATGAGCCGTCCTAGCTTTTATTTTACTATAGAAGTGGGGAAAAGAGAAATATTATTATTATATCTCTTTGCTAACTTGTAAATAAATATGTTAACAAAGTAAGAACTTCTAAAAGTCATTAGTACACAGAGACCAATGGTTTTGATAGAGCCAATTAGGTTGTAAAACATAATGATAATAGGTTAACACTTTAACACATTCATGTAGTGAAAATTAAATACAGAAATACATAGAAATACACAAATCTATGTGATGCAATAAAGGGACATTATTTTCTATTTTAAAATTTTAAAGCATTTTATATGAAGACAATCTATAGAGCTTTCCACCATGCACTACATGTAAATTGTTAGAGGTAGTTTTTGTCTGATTTTTTTACTCTTATATATATTTCTGCCTAAGAAAATTGTTCAGTAGAACTTTGCTATGTAAACTTTGTGACTTTTTTTGTTTTCAAATAATTAGTAATATTTAAATACCAAACATAACTTTAAATTCATATTTAAGTTATATAAATTAAATACATACAGGTTTCTTTGGATATAAATTATGCCTGAATAAAGTTCTAAGGTACAAAGTTTTTATTTTTTTAAACAAACCTAAAAAAACAGAAAGCATATCCAAACATCAACATGCATAAGTTAAATGTGTGAAATATTTGTATGTATTATACTTCAATAAAGCTAAAAACACAAATAGATTTTACGGATGAAGAAAAGCATATTATTTGAAAATAGCGATACCATTAACTTGCATTGCAATTGTGTCCTGTTGTAAATATATGAGCCTAATAGCAATGTATGCTTCAAGGAATTAAAGTGTAACATTATTGACTAGAATTATTTTCTACTTTTTTTTTCAACTATGACAGGCAGTCTCAATAAAACATGTTACAAAATAATAATCTAAAATAGGCTTATTCATTTGTTGTCTAATATGGCTACTAAACTATGCAATTCAGAAGCTGTAATTTTCAAACAAGTGAAAATACTCTTGATAAAATTTTGTCAGAGCTTTTAATAATTTATATTTTTAGTGGATGTTTTAATGTTTGTGCGTTTTAGTAATTTTTTTTTTGTATTTGAGGTTATATGTACCTGCACCTAATGAGGTATACTTAACTTACAAAATAGTATCAAGAAAACTATTTAAAATAATGACCTATGGGAAATACCATTATTTATCACAGAATATTTTGTTTCACGTTATCTACTCCAGATTTTCTGTGTCATCCATGAGAGAAATTGATTCCTACAAAAGTGAAACAATTTGTTTAAGTAAGATAATTAAATGTTAAGCTGGATCTGAGGTCGAGTTCATCTTATTTTTATGTATGATGCCTTTTCATAACAACAAGTACAATAAACTAGTGACAAAACAACAACAGCATAAAACAGCAACAGCACACAAATAAGTCCAGATCTAGCAATTAGTGAGGGTTTAGCATAAGACAGTTTTTTGAACATTCATATTAGCTCCTATAAACCACTATTATGTCACTATTATATATTATTAAATTCTAATTTTAATGAGAAAAATGTGATTTTCTAATGAAAACACTTTCCATGTTCACAGACAGGAATAACTAATATTGTGAAAATAGCCATACTGCCCAAAGTAAATTATAGATTCAATGGTATTGTCCTTAAACTGCCATTGACATTCTTTACGGAATTAGAATAAACTATTTTAAAATTCATGTGGAACCAAATGAGAGCTCATATAGCCAAGGTAATTCTAAGCAAAAAGAACAAACTGGGAGTCATTACACTTCCTGACTTCAAACTATACTACAAGACTACAGTAACGAAAAGAGCATGGTTCTGGTATAAAAACAGACACATAGACTAATGAAACAGAATAGAGAATTTATAAATAAGACCACATATCTGCAGTCATCTGACAAATTGACAAAAGCAATGGGAAAAGGATTACTTATTTAATAAAAGGTGCTGGGGGAACTGGCTAGTCATATGCAGAAAACAGAAACTGGATTCCTTCCTTACACGTAATACAAAAATTAGCTCAAGATGGATTAAAGACTTAAATGTAAAGCCCAAAACTAAAAAAAAACGAGAAGAAAATCTCAGCAATATCATTCAGGACATAGACATGGACAAAGATTTCATGACAAAATCATGAAAAGCAAAAATTGATAAACGGGATTTAATTAAACTAGACAGCACCTGCACAGAAAAATAAACTATCTTCAGAGAAAACAGGCAACCTAAGAGTGGGAGAAAATTTTTTGCAATTTATTCATCTGACAATGGTCTAATATCCAGAATGTACAGTAACTTAAACAAGTTTACAAGGAATAAACTAACAAGCCTATTAAAAAGTGGGCAAATAACATGAACAGACACTTCTCGAAAGAATACATTCATGCAGGCTACAAACATATGAAACAAAAAAAGCTGATCATCAATTATTATTAGAGAAACGCAAATTGAAACCACAATGAGATACCATACCATCTCATGCCAGTCAGAATTGTGATTTTCAAAAAGTCAAGAAACAACAGATCCTGGTGAGGTTGCATGAAATAGAAATGCTTTTAAGACTTTTGGTGGGAATGTAAACTCGTTTAATCATTGTGGAAGATGGCCTGGCAATTCCTCCAAGACACAGAACCAGAAACTCCATTTGACCCAGCAATCCCATTACTGAGTATATAACAAAAGGAACATAAATTATTCTATTACAAGATACATGCACAAATGTGTTAATTGCAGCAATATTCACAATAGCAAAGTCAGAATCAATCCAAATGCCCATTAATGACAGGCGTGATAAATAAAATGTGGTACATGTATACCATAGAATACTATGGAGCCATAAAAAATAAGATCATGTACTTTGCAGGGACATGGATGGAGCTGGAAGCCATTATCCTCAGCAAACTAATGCAGAAACAGAAAACCAAACACTGTGTATTCTCACTTATAAGTGGGAGCAGTTATGCTCTGCTTTAATTGGAAATATATTAGATTTTGTTATATTTGTCCATTTTTAATACTTTAAGTGTTTGTTGTGTATATTGTTGATTTGAAGTTTTTTAGTAAGCTGCTTGTACTGTCAGTGCCCTTTTGGAAGTGAATTTCCCTATATTTATTGTGTCTTCATTTCTCTTTTTGGCTTATTACTGAACTGAAAAATAAAGCCAACAACTACTGAAAACTCAGAGAGAATTTTAGCTGCCAAATTTATTTTTATGTTTGGGATCGCAGACAGAATTAAGAGCAGCTGGTCTGAGTCATGGTGTTTAGGGCAATTGAAAGCAAATAACACAACCCCAGGGCATTACTAGAAAATGTATCTAAAACTTGTTCTGTTGTTCCTAGAAATAGTTTATGCTCAATCTCAAAGAAGGTTTATATTTATGCATACAAAATTACATCAATCTATTTATCTGTGCTAAAGATTCCATTTCTTTGGTCTAGACTTCTGATAGCAGTTAAATAAGTGAACAAGAAGTCAGAACTTTGAAATGCTATAGTTACGAGAAACTTTAATCATTTTTTTACTTCAATAGATTTAGAGGTACAAATGGTTTTTGCTTAAATGGATGAATTGTATAGTGATAAAGTCTTGAATTTTAGTGTACACGTCACCTAAATAGTGTACATTATATACAATAGGTAATTTTTCATCCCTCACCTCCCTCCCACACACTCCCAAAGAAATTTTATTCTATCTTTTATTATTTTGAGATGAGGCCTAGCTCTGTTTCCCAGGCTGGAGTACAGAGGTGCGGTTACAGCTCACTGAAGCCTCAAGCAATCCTCCCACCTCAGTATCCAAATAGGTGAGACTACAGGCATGTACCACCACAGCTGGCAAATTTCTCTATATTTTTGTAGAGACAGAGTTTTGCCATGTTCCTCAGGCTTATCTCAAACTCCTTGGCTCAAGAAATCTGCCAGCCTCAGCCTCCCAGAATGCTGGTCTTACAGGATTACAGTTACGGCCCCAAGAAACTGTAGATTTTTATGTTTATTTTGAAGCCAATCCTGTGATAATTGTCTTTTTTTTTTTTCAAGAGGGACAAAGTTATTGTTACTGTGACGAAAATTTCTTTACCTCCATTCTAGGATCCATTCCTCTAAGCCATACACCTTTTCTAAAAAATAAGAACACCTCTAATGTGCTATACAATATTCTGAAGGCTTTGAGTATTCATTTGTTTACTTCTTGACAACACTGTCAAGTAGCAATAGATACTACACCCCGTTTATTGAATGAAGAACCTGTGGGATTAGATGTTACACAAATTTTTGAAGATCACTCAAGGGGTAACAATCTGGACCTGGAACTGAGTACTTAGTCATGAGACTAGGTTGACTTGCTTTTGCTAGTAATGTTTGCAACAGAAAGCTTTGTTTTTGTATAGAAAATAATATGACTCAAATGTACTTGCAGAATGAATGACAGACAAGCTTTCTCTTTCATTCAAAATGCAACATTTTCTTGTAAGCATTATAAGACCAGGAAAGCATAAGACAGAACCACTAATGTCAATATTTACAGAGAGTAGATACAGAAACAGATAATGACTAGGCACAATATTTAAAAATAGAAATAACTCTGGTCCACAATCTGGACAGGAAACCGCCCAAGAGATCAACCCATTGTCTACAGAAAGCAACCCAGGAAGACTGTCTGCTATGTGTAAATCAGACTTCTAGTCTTACTGTTATCTCTAGTTACTGGTCCAGAAAGCTAAACTATAACTTCTGTAGCAATCAACCCAAAATGGCCAGGACTTGACAATTTTCTTAACTTTTGTCCACACTTTCAATTTAGGGCCAAGCAATCTTCAGAGAGACAGAGACAGAGAGAGACAGAGACAGAGATGGCGGCGGGGAGGGGGTGGAGAGGGAGAGGGAGTGAGAGAGAGAGAAAGGCAACTATGTATCACAAATAATGTCTGACTTCTAATTACCCCACTCACAGCTCTTCCATTCTAATAATGTTAACAGTCTCCAGTCAGGGAATACATAAAGGCCTTCATGTTTCTGCTATGAAGCTTTGCCATTCCTTTGCCTGACTTTGAGTCTTTACCAATGTGCAAGTGACTATGCCTGATTCACTTTGTATGGCAAGATTAAATAGTCTTCACTTACTGTTATTTGCTTTTTCTTTGTTTATTTCCACAGTCCTATAGTACTTTTACCAGGCTTGACCTTACTTTTGGATAACGTGGCTCCAGATTATACTACAATTCATAGTATTCTTAATATACTAGTTTGTTTTCTGTGGGTATGACAGAATACCAAAGACTAAGTAATTTATTTAACGAAGAAGAAAATGTTTATTCAGCTCATGGTTCTAGAGACTGGCAGTTAAAGGAATGTCAGTGATATTGGACAAGGGTTATCTTACTACAGTAGAAGGGTAGAAAGCAGATGTGAGCATGTGAGACAGTCAGAAAAAAAAATCAGATGGAATACATTTTCGTTACTAACCAATCTCACAATAACTGGCCAACTCTAGAGACAGTTAATGAATTCATGGCATATATCATAAATAACCTCATAACGACCCTACCTTCCAATGCTGTTACATTGACCATTAAATTCAGCAATAATTTTGGGGAAGACATTCCGTCCTTTGCACTTACTCTGTGTGACAGCACAAGCTGGAACTGTGTTTGATAAGATACTCTCAAGATAGTCTCTGGTATGTGTAGTTGCATATTTTACGGAAATGGAAGAAACAGAATTGCAGGTCAGGGAGTATTACTACAGCGTAGGCAATTCAAAATGTGATGAGTCCTGGTGTGGTGGCTCAGGTCTGTAACTCCAGTACTTTGGGAGGCTGAGGGGGACAGAATGCTTAAGTCCAGGAGTACAAAACCAGCCTGGCAACATAGAAAACCCGTGTGTGTCTGTTAAAAATACAAAAAATTAGGGTATACTTGTTGTCCCAGCTACTTGGGAGGATGAGCTGGGAGAATCGCCTGAGTCTAGGAAGTTGAGGCTGCAGTGAGCCATGATTATGCCATTGCACTGCAGCCTGGGCAACAGAGTGAGTTCATGTCTCAAAAAAAAAAAAAAAATGTGATGAAATAATAGTACATCACAATTGTTCACTACCATTTAAATCATAAGAATATACTAGGATGTTGTACTTCCTTGATTCTGGGAATGTTTATAGAGCAGAAAAAAAAAGGTAGTTTGAAGTTGATGGCTCTAAATGATTTAAAGAAAAAAACATGCACGAAATTGAAGATGTGTTAATTGGCATCTCAAAGAAGGAGATGTAAAAGAATACCTTTAAGAGTAGCTACTGTGAGAGAATAGATTCTCATGGTCTTAGGAGTTGATATAATTTAAAGCTCCCATGAGTTGAGGAAACTATTTCCTCTGGAGACGTATACTATGGATGTCATTGGATAATGGTAATGAAGATGAACTGATCATCTGGAAATATGTGATATACAAATTGCTATATAGAGGGTGTGCAGTAATATGCAGAATTGTGTTGAAGAAAATAAAAATTTGCAATCTTTTAAGTTAGGGGGACTTGCTATATTGCCCAGGCTAGTCTTGAACTCTTGGCCTCAGTGATGCTACCACCTTGGCCTACCAAAGTGCTGAGTTACAGCCATAAGCCACCATGACCTGCCTGAAAGCTACAGTCTTGTGCAATAATTATTTACCCATTTATCAATAACCAATTGAAAGTGTTGTTGAGGCCACAGAAAATCTGATTTTCTACGGTATACAACAATGAAAAGTCACCCAAATATATCTTTGTTGTATTTTTATGGTTTTAAACTTCTCCCTATTCTGTATTCTTAGATTGTCTTAAAAGTGAATTCTAGTCAACTCTAAAAACACCACCATAATGTTTGTTTCCTAGTTGAAGAGTTACCTGTGCTTTTGTTTTCATCAGAATGAATCATATTTCTTGAGTGCTGCTTTAGCATTTTCTTCTGGTTACAGTGAGATGGATTATTAGGTTCACATTAGATCACTTATCAAGGACAATAAGGCTGCATTGTGCAATTTATTCTTAGGTACCAAAACTATAAAAATTGCTCCAGAAAAAAACTCACAGATTTCATTAATTTTAAGCACAAATTAATTATTCTGCCAAATGGAAACCATGGTGTTCCAGAAAACAGAATACCTTTCAGTGAATTTGATTTTGAAAACTGACAACTGTGTCTTGAAATAGAAAAATATTTTAGATAACTTTTATAACATTAATAATTCGTTTTCTGATACAATTATTTCTCTATAATATGCATTTTACTTCACAGTCTGCAAGCCCAAGAAAATATGAATTTTAGGAAACAGGCTTAAATTATCCTTCTTTAACTTAGCCTTCAATACTTTCATTGGAACACATTTGCAAAAATAAATTTTAATTAATAATAGAGAGTTCTTACCAATTAATATCTTTCCTCAGTGATAATGCAAAAATAAAATTGTCTAATGGGTTTGTCAATGCAAACATGATTCTACTTGCTTTGTTGAAGATACTTATAGATAAAATAAATGGTAGCAATATAGTTAATTTTAGCATTAAATTGAATAGCAATTTATACCTTCCACTATTGCAGCAGAATCAAATGTGTAAAAAGGTGGATTCCCAAAATAGCTTTGCCACTGTTGTCTCCAAGCCTAGAAGTTGAACTCAATGGACTAATTCCTTTGTAATCAGCCACTCCAAACGCATAATACATTTTTGAAATTTCAGCTTAGCTCTGCATTTAAAACAGACAGTCTAAACATGTTCACTGTGGATAAGAATAAGCCCTGAAGAGCTCCTCTTTAAACTTTATATTTTTCACAGAAACTAGACTTCAAAGATATTCTGAAAACACCATAAAGTTTCAAACTACAGTGCCTGCAAACTTTGCACATGGCTCCCATTGACATCAATCAGAATTCTATGTGCATGGACTGAGGGCAAAGCATAACCTTTTATATGGTTGACAATATGTTTGAAATGACTACAAAAATGTCTGAAGCTTCAAACACTGTGTTGAATTTACACTTTCAAAGGACACATAGTTTTAGGAATCCAACAAATGCTAATTAGGCTGGGTTTTACCAGTTAATTTCAAATTTCCAAAACTTCAGTGGAATTTCCTTTGCAATATGGTCGAAATTAAATCAACTGAAAACATAAAAAATGTTAAAGTGTGGCTTTTGAATATCTTTTTATTCAGTTATTTCTTCTCATGCAAAGTACTGATTTATTAATTAATTGATAATAGTAAAAGCAATTTGATATGTTTTAATTTGCAGAAAACAAACTCATCAGGTAAACTTCAAAGGTAATTACAAACTGTAAAACAAAAACAAAATAAATAAAAAATCAAATATACAATATATTTGGATATATTTATAAAATAAATATAACATTTTAAGTAATATTAACTGATCACATTTGTGATTAAGCTTCATGAAGTTTTAATGCTTTTGGATATCTGTGTTATATAGAGATTTGTGTTTATTCATCACATACAATAACCTCACAGATTGAGCTCTGTCTTCCAGAAAGAGATTTCTAGTGCTGTTCTTTTCCCTGCAATTAAGTGAAATTCTTTTTCTGCATCTAAGTAAAATAATTTAGGTTACATGTTCAAGAATGAGTATTTAAACATCTTGCTTACTGTTTCTCACTGTTCATGGAATGCAATTTTAATAGTTTATATAGGCCTACATCCAGTTCACACTGATGCCAGAGGTGGGTTCCCATGGTGTTGGGAAGTTCTACCCCTCTGGCTTTGCAGGATACAGCCGCTCTCCTGGCTGCTTTCACGGTCTGGTATTGGGTGTCTGTGGCTTTTCCAGGCTCATGGCGCAAGCTGTCAGTAGATCTACCATTCTGGGATCTAGAGGACAGTGGATCTCTTCTCACAGCTCCATTAGGCAGGTGCTCCAGTGAGAATTCTTTGGAGATTTGTGGAACTTTGAACTTGAGAGAGATGATTTAAGACATCTGGTGGAAGGCCTGAATGCTGTTAAAGGCATTCAGTTTTAAAAGAGGAATAGAGCAGAGGTTCTCCATGAGGGTCCTGCCCCTGCAGCAAACTTCTGACTGGTCATCCAGACATTTCCGTACATCCTCCAAAATATAGACGGAGGTCCCCAAACACCAATTTGTATGATTTCTGTGCACTAGCATGCCTAACACCATGTGGAAACTGCTAAGGCTTGGGGTTTGCACCCTCTGCAGTAACGGCCAAAACTCTACCTTAGCCCCTTTTGGCCACTGCTGGAGTGGGTGGGACACAGGGCACCGAGCCTCTAGACTGCACATAGCAGAGACACCTGGGCCCAGCCCACAAAACCATTTTTTCCTCTGAGGCTTCTGGACCTGTGATGGGAGGAGCTGCCACAAGGGTCTCTGACATGCCATGGAGACATTTTCTCCATTGTGTTTGTTATTAACATTTTCCTCCTCATTGCTTATGCGAATTTCTGCAACTGGCTAGAATTTCTTCTCAGAAAATAGAATTTTCTTTTCTATCACATTGTCAGGCCACAAATTTTGCAAAGTTTTCCTTATAAAACTGAATATCTTTAGCAGCACCCAAGTACTTCTTGAATTCTTTGCTGCTTAGAAATTTCTTTTGCCAGATACTCTAAATTATCTCTCTTAAGTTCAAAGTTCCACAAATCTCTAGGGCAAAAGCAAAATGCCACCAGTCTCTTTATTAAAGCATAACAAGAGTCACCTATGCTGTAATTCCCAACAAGTTCCTCATCTCTGTTTGAGAGCACCTTAGTCTGGACCTTACTGTTCATATCACTATTAGCATTTTTGCCAAAGACATTCAATAAGTATCTAGAAATTTCCAAACTTTCCAAAAAGTATAATCAATCAATCAAAAGTTTCAATATGTATAATCAATGCTATCACACATATTGTTTGAATTTTGATATTTAACATCAGACAAATATAAAAGGACATATTTTATTCGGGATTGCTAAATTTCATCAGTCACTTGAGTTTAATGGTTTTTAGTCAGATATTACATAGCTACACCTTTATCATCACAAAGCAGCATTTCTTAACAATTACCTAAATGTATATACAGAAATGTATTGGTTTAAATTAATTGTAGCATAGTAAGAAAACATCTGCCATTAAAAAACTAAAATTGTAACTAGAAATAAAAGTTTCTAATTTTCTTGATGAAATAATGTTTTAGTCAAATGTTATACAAACCTTGTGATTATTTTACAAAACAGAAAATTCACTGATTTCTTTCATATATTTAATAGTCTTAAATACACCCCCCCCCCACACACACACACATTATAATTAGGAACCTGTTATTTCCAAATGGATTTTATAATTCATGTCATATACAGATTTATTCTGCATGATGAGAATAATTTCGTCTATTTCCAATGAACATACATAATATTTCTGATCCACGATAACTCAGAAAAGCTCATTTGGATTAGCTGTAATCTGATACTTTTCCAAAAAGTACTAATACATTGTACTACAAACTGTTTTAAAATAAATATTTTACTCTGTCATTTAGTCTTCTCAGTTATGCTTTTTTTTACAGATATTTAATAGTCAAAGCATTTGGAATGTCATTAGTGTATGTTTTTAAATAGTCTGATATTTTTCTGAATTTTAAAAAATATTTGTAACTGAGATTTTGTATAAACTTATGGAAGAATAGACAGTTGATGACTAAATCTAATTTATGTAATTAATTGTTGACAAAGGTTGCCAATTTTCTTGATGACTATTGACTATTTCATGCAAAGTTTCCAGATGATAAGAGAATAAAATAGGTTGTAGCCAATATTACAACTATGCAGAAAAATATTTAGAAATAATTAAAACTAATTTGCATCGGAGAATAACTGTCCTTCACGTCTATCTTCTCCTTTTTTATTTTAGTAAAAGAACACATCCCACCGTTAATCATGGAAGAGCATCATTAGTAATTATATTTCAGCCTTTTAAAAATAGCTCTGAGTGGCCATGACAATAAATCCTGCCATTATTATGTGATCAGAAATGATGATGCAACTTCTGTTTTGACTCTATGAAGAACTTTTCCTGGACAATGAATATTTCTCCATTTTCTCCTGGCTAGGATAGGATAAAGAGTAGAAAATAGGACTTCAGGATAGTAGGGACTAGCGTTATATTGCTCATGTATGTGATTGCAAAAATAAACTTCTAGTTTAGTTATTCTACTGTATGTTGGTGGTTCTTTGTTAGAAGCTCAGCTTATCATGTCACCTAAGTGTTGCTGGAGAAAAAGAAGTTAAGTTCGCTTCCCTTCTCCCTTCCCATCCCTTTCCTTCTTCTTTTTCTCAAGACGACTCTTGCTCTGTTGCCCAGGCTGGAGTGCAGTGGAGCTGTCTCTCCTCACTGAAACCCCCACTTCCCAGGTTCAAACAATTCTGCTGCCTCAGCTTCACTAGTAGCTGAGATTGTAGGCGCCCGCCAAGACACCCTGCCAACATGGTGAAATTCTGTCTCTATTAAAAAGTGTCATACCATTTCTAATACACACACACACACACACACACACACACACACGGAGACATTTCTATGTTTCTCAGATAAATTTTAGTAAATTATTCCTCAAACAGATTCATAAATTTCTCTCTTACCTATTGCAATGTAAACTATGTGCTTCCCATTTCCCCTCAAGAAAAACTACTTCTCAAGTAGTATATATATATATATATATATATACTTGAGCAGTATATATAAGTTTTGAGCAGTAATTTATATATACTATTTATTGGGTTAAAATAAATATTTGTTAACAAATATTTGTAATAATATGAATAATCATTATATTTATATAATACTTTATATATTATACAAATTTACACAAAACATATGTAATAATATAAATGTATATAATATAATGATATATAAATATTAATTGCATAAGTAATATATAAATATAATATTAATTATATAATATATAATATTTGATATATATTTATATATTAAATTATAATGGAATAAAATCATATTACAGCATATTTTATAATATATAATAATTGTTAAATATATATGATTATTAATTATATGTAATTATATATATGATATAACATAATATATTGTTAATATATCTATATAATATAAAAATATATTATAATTAATTATATATAATTATCATTTTATACTTTTACTTTATACTATTATATATAATTATACATAATGATAATTATTATTAATTATTATATTATATATGTCTATATTATATATTACACCATAATAGGATTGTACATAATTATATTATGTATCTATATATAAAATATAATTATATATGATATAATTAATATATATTTATATATTAATTATATAAGTAATATTTATAAGTAATATTTATAATAAATGAATAATTATAAATAGTAATTTATAATTAATTAATAATCAATATATACTAATTAACAATATTTATATATTATTATAAAATACTATTCAATAGGCTCAAAGTCTAAGGAGCTCACAGCCTTCAAGATGTATTTCCTTGGAAACTTGAAGTCTCCTGGTCCCACAGACTTAATAATTCAGCAGTGTTCTGGTTTAGAAATTTGTAGCCTTTATGTTACATTGAGAAATAGTCTCAGAAATTTTGGTACAAGGGGTTTCTTGGAAGGAGAGTGCAGATAGAAATCAAGATCACATGTTATCGTTGTTCAACTCGCATTTATCAGTGAGAATATGCAATGTTTGATTTTCTGATTCTTTGTTAGTTTAATGAGGATGATGGCTTCCAGCTTCATCCATGTCCCTGCAGAGGACATGATCTCATTCCTTTTTATGGCTGTGTAGTATTCTATGGTGTTTATGTACCACATTTTCTTTATCCATTCTAATATTGTCAGGTTAAGGGGTAAAGGGAGGGAGAGCATTAGGACAAATAGCTAATGCATGCTGTGCTTAAAACCTAGATGACAGGTTGACAGGTGCAGCAAACCACCATGGCACATGTATCCATTTTTAACAAACATGCATGTTCTGCACACATATTCTGGAACTTAAAGTAAAAAGAAAAGAAAGAAAGAAATTAAGGCCCTGAACTTGGCAATTTGTGAAAATTGAAAACTGTTAGCCCTGAGACTCTGAAATATGAGATCACTTTATGATTTTCAGCTCCATTCTAACTCTGCTTAAATACTTAAATTTTAAGTATTAAAATTTTGATTCTTAACAAAATTTCCATGTGAGGGAATTAAGGAAGGGAGAAAATTTTCTTATTTTTTTATTTGTCCTGTGTGTGTGTGCATGTGCATGTGTGCCTGTGTGTATGTGGGACCCCTTGATACACCAGCTCGTGGTTTAACAAATGTTTAGATGATTTCCCTTTGTCTCAACAAAGACTTATTAGGTGGACTTGCTCTTTCGTCTCTTCAGCTTCAAACCTCAGTGACTGGTACCAGCTATTTATGCATCCTGCATCATTCATACACTTTGCTTAGCTACAAGGTACTTTATTTACAGATTAATCATTTAAATTTTAAAGTTTTGTTTTCATCTACAGCTCTTTAATGGCTTTAATGAAAAAAATACAATCATGTCATTTATGGTTTGTCTGAAAACGCATGTCTACTAAGATGGCAAGAATGCTGTTTATCTTTCTAAACACTAATGGGAAACAAATCCTCTAATAGTTGTGTGTGTGTGTGTGTGTGTGTGTGTGTGTGTGTTTGTATATAATGTTTGCTATTTTGCAGCCTTAATTAAATATAAGTTTCTGTGTGATGTACTAATATTATTTTGTTTTTCTATGTGTGACATCATTATTCTCACTGACAGTTTCTGTGTCATCTTCAAAATGATATCTAATGCCATCTTTACACTATGCCAAATGGTTATATCAGCAACATTTTATTTCTGAAGCTTCTCTGCTGACCCACTCATATATTTACATATTTTCATGAGGGTGTCAATGCCACAATGTTTGTCATTGCTCTAGAATTAACAATATCTTGATAATTCATTTCAGAATACTACTTTTTTGCTCTCCTTTAACAAATTTTCTTGGATATTACAGGAGATTCAGTCTTCAAACTACATTTTACGCTTGGGCTGTAAAGTGGAATTTCTTAAAATTGAATTTACAAACCTATTTGTGGATATTAACAGCATGTCTTTATTAGTCTTTAAACTTAGAAATATTAGGTATCCTTCTGTGTCTCTGAATGTTACTGTATGTGCTATAAGGGACTCTTGTATTTTCCATACATTTCTTCATATTAAAAAAAAATTATACTTTGTGGAGTTTACTGTCATGCTCCATAGTAACCTTTCATCTTGTGCTGCATCAATTGAATGTATGCCATTCATTTTTATCTGTTATTTTATATTCTGACATCTTCTCTTTTTTTTAAGTTTAAGTTTTAGGATACATGTGCAGAACTTGCAGGTTTGTTACATAGGTATACATGTGCCATGGTGGTTTGCTGCACCTATCAACCTGTCACCTGGGTTTTAAGCCCCACATGCATTAGGTACTTGTCCTAGTATTCTCCCTCCCTTTGCCTGCCGACCTCTGACAGGCCCTGATGTGTGATGTTTCCCTCCCTGTATCCCTGTGTTCTCATTGTTTAACTCACACTCATGAGTGAGAATATCCAGAGTTTGGTTTTCTGTTCCTGTGTTAGTTTACTGAGATTGATGCCTCCCACCTTCATCCGTGTCCATACAAAGGACATGAACTTATTCATTTTTATGGCTAGTATCCCATGGTGTATATGTGCCACATTTTCTTTTTTCAGTCTATCATTGAAGGGCATTTGGATTGGTTCCAAGTCTTTGCTAGTCTAAGTAGTGTTGCAATAAACATATGTGTGCATGTCTGCGCCTTAATTCTTATGTTTTCTATCACTCTGTTAAACAACTTGTATTTACTACGCAGATAAACATCCTTTGAAAATTGTGACAGTTTTGCGTCTTTATTTCTAAAACTTTTGAATTTTGCCTTTACTTATTATTTTTATTTGCTAGGACCATCAAGACAAGGTTGGTAGAATGAATAATTAAATTTAATGACATGTCTGCTAAAGTTTTCACTTTATTTAACATTTTATTAAGCTACTGAATAGATAACCTTTAAAGAATGAATTTCTCATTATTAATAAGTATTAAATTTTTCTAGAATATTTTCTATATCTGTTATGAATAACATATGGCATATTTATTTTTATGTGTCAACAGATGTATTATGTTATTTGGTCTTGATTATGATAATCCTATTGGTTTTCATGAAATTGGTATTATTTGTTAATGAAAGGTTAAAAAAATATTGCTTTTTTTTTTTTTTTTTTTGAGACAGAGTTTCAATCTTATTGCCCAGGCTGGAGTATAGTGCACAATCTCAGCTCACTGCAACCTCCGCCTTCCAGGTTCCAGTGATTCTCCTGCCTCAGCCAACCAAGTAGCCGGGATTACAGGTGCCTGCCACTATGCCCAGCTAATTTTTTGCATTTAGTAGAGATGAGGTTTTACCATGTTGGCCAGGTTGGTCTTGAACTTGTGGCCTCAGGTAATCCAACCGCCACAGCCTCCCAATGTGCTGGGATTACAAGCATGAGACACCATGCCCACCCCAAACATATATTTCTTGAACCACTCACAATTGTGTCCTTCTGTAGTGTGAGGGATTTTTTATTTTATTTTATTTTATTTATTTATGTATTTATTTTTACTGTGGCTTAGATGTGCTAATTGTATATTTTGTAGTATGTCAAGTCTAAAATTACATACTTTTCTAACTTTTTTTCTTCTCTTTAAAATTTATCGTTTGTCATAGTGTTATTTTTAAGTATTTAAGACTCTTAAATGTATGTTCTATTCTGACCTTTTTTCTTCTATATTGTCATTTACTTGTGCCTTTTGCAGTACTTTCAACATCCAGCATCTAATCTCAGTTTTTGCACTCCATCTGTGAATGCAGTTGAGTCACAATTTGCAAAGAGACTATGGGGAAGATTTGTGAAATCTAAGTATCAGAATGTTCAGTAAATTACAATGTCCAGTGTAGCGGAGGGATCAAACACATAACACTTTTTTAATACCAGAAATAAAATATTCATTTAAAAAATTGTTCTGGATATTTTCTTCAAATATTCCATTCGTGTTTCAGCTTGTTTTATTGCCCAGTCTCAGAAACCTCCTCCAGTTTAAGTGATGCATTCAGATAAGCCCCAGGGATTTGGAAACCACTGACATGTTACTACACTTTAGATAAGAGCTGAGAATAGGGATCCTATCAAAAGTCAAATCAAGCTCAGCAAATATTAGTTGTTCTTTGTCTCATCTGTTTCATGCATATGAAAATAAATAAACTAAAATTGGTTAAGTTGCAATTTTTGGCCTCAAATACACATGAACAAAAGATAACATCAACTGTAAATGGCCTCAAAATTTAGAAAGGATTGACTCGTAGCCTCCTTTTCAGAAACAATGAACAGCAGGCCCTGGACCTTTAGGATGACATTGAAAATGGAAAACCAACCCAGAAATAAATTCCTAAGGTCAATAAAACTTTATGGAAACTATCTGAAGTGCGAGCACCTTTTCTTTCTTGGTCCTAGTTTGTGGAAGTGATCCACAGGAGATTTGGAAGTAGATTCAATGACGTATGCCAGATATTCATCACATAATGTTTACTTAATAATGATTCTGATTCAAGTTTACCAGATATGGCAAAAGTTGCCTGTATTCAAAAAATTCCTCTCTTGAATAGTTAGACTTAAGTCACTCTCTTTGTACTTATCAGATCCACCCCTTCCTGCCTTTATGCTTGTTCTTGTGGCAAACTGCTACAAAAAATCCTCCACACACCTTTCTCCTAGTTGGTGCTTGCTTATTTGAGTTTCTTGTCTTAATTAATGTATTTTAATTATTTAATTATCAATTCATCTTTTAGAGACAGGGTCTCACTCTGCCACCCATGCTAGAGTGCTGGGGTGTGGTCATAGCTCAATATAACCTTTAACTCCTGGGATCAATTCAGCCCCACGCCTCAGCTTCTTGAGTAGCCGGGACTACAAAAGCACACTATCTTTTTTTTTTTTTTTCTCTGTAGAGATAGGGTCTTCCCAGGTTGCTTAAAATGGTCTTGAACTTTTGGCCTTAAGCGATCCTCTCACCTCGATCTCCCAAAGTGGTGGGATTCCAGGCATCAGTCAGCATGCCACGCTAATTCATGTGTAATCTCACAGGCATTCAACACGAGCACTGCAATTTGAAGTTCCTATCACCAGGGAAATTTGATTGGAAATGCGTATGCTACAACTTTGATTTGGACATTTCTCTCCAACTAGTGTGAATGAAAAGGTGCTTTTGATTGCATCGATTCCTCCAATTAGAGTAATACAAATTATGCCAAACTCATCCTAAATTTCTTGTTTAGTTTCCTTTTCATGGTGACGTCTGGATTACCCTGACTTTCCTTAATTTACAAATTCAATTTGTATTTCAACTAGCTAACATGGATGCCTTGCCCTCCTCCCATGCAATGGGTATGTTCTGGAATCAACATTAAACTGCATAACAAGTTCGCATTCTCTGAGTTTTCCTTTTTTTTTTTTTTTTTTT
>NW_016107322.1:123021-133213 GCF_001604975.1 Cebus imitator
AAATACAAAAATAAAATTTATTTCCATAGTTCAAAATTCGGTGCATAAGATTAATTAATATGTAGAAATTGGAGAGAAATATTTGAAAGATATGACCATTTTTGTCTGTTTTCAACTTAAGCAAGGTTTCTAAAGCATAGGGTCTAATTTATTAACAGTGTAAGTGAATAAAATTGGTTGAATAGTTTTATTGGAATTAAAAGGATAATAGGAGAGTCTTTCACCTTTAACTACTTGGCTGATAGAGCTCTTATTTACAGTGCACATAGTTAAAACCAGGGGCAATCGATATGCTTTGCATGCACGGTTTAGTAAAGGAATATTTAGTTGTTTCCCTTTGTCATTCTTTTCCCACATCTGTAGAGTTTACAGATCCTGGACCACTGCAGGCTTTAGCCTTCTGCAGGGAATTGATCTGATAAGATTCAGTGCTGCTAATGTCTGAATTCTTACACAGAAAGAAAAAAAACTCAAATCGATTTTTATTTTTCAGGATATCTCTTTTATTTTCTCTATAGAATCAAAATAATATTTGTTTCTCCAGGGAGAGAGAGTGACAGAAAATTGATAACATATTCTGTGAACAGCTGAAAAAGGAGAAGAAATACATTCTCACTGACTATTCAAATTCTAATTGTTAGAGGAGTTTGGATCAGTAAATTCTAGTGAGTCTGATAAACGTTTTTAATTCTTTGAATAATGAGGCAGCACATATCTGAATTATGTCCCTTATCATTTGTTGTAAAATACCTAGAACATGAACTACCATGAGGTCTTCTTTTTTATACATTTTGTTAAAATTATAGGCATAAATATAACTAAGTCACTTCAAAAGGTTGTGAGCCATTCTTAATTACTACATACAATAATACTACAAATCCTTAATGCATATTTTTTGGATAAGATATATCTCTACTATGAAAGTTGAGCATGTGGTAAGAAAAAGCTGATAGATAATTATATGTGTATAATCAGATCTTAGAAGCTTATACTTAAAACAATTTCTACCAAAATATAACTCATATAACAGAATAGTGCCAGAATGGATTTTTGTAAATGTAAAATAAAAGCTTCCTACACATTGACATAATTATGTTTTCAGTTTAGTTTTTTCTTACATGTATATTATTGTGGTAAATTAAAAAGACAATGTCACTTACCATTTTATGAGAATGTTCTTATATGACTATGGTTGGATAAAATACAGTGGTGGTTTCAAAGCCCACTGACAGCAAAGTGATCTCTAGAGGGAAAAGATTTTTAGTTATTTCATTGCTTAAGGAAGCATCTCAAAATTTAGTGGTTTCAACATTAACCATTTAATCATTGCACAGTTAGTAAATATATGTTGTTCTTTGTCTCCTCTATTTCATGCATTTGAAAATAAATAAATAAAAGTGGCTAAGTTGAAACTTTTGGCCTCAAATGCACATGAACAACAGATCACTTGATTCTTGAGTCTGGGTCAGGTCAGCTGATAGCTGTGGGGTTTGTCCAGACGTATATATTTGCTATCAACTGATGGGTCATCTTGCATCCACATAATCAAGGGTATCCTCATTCACATGTATGGTTCTCACAGGCTATTTAGAGTGACAGAGTCACGTGGATTTTATTATTTCTTTTGTCATTCAGCAAACTACTCTTAATTTCTTCAAATACTGATTGCACATTTACAAAAGCTGCAAGAGAAGTCTATTCCAATAAACAAGCACTTATCAAGTATTTGCTTGTGTTACATTTACTAAAAAGTCACACTCCCAAAGAAAGTCATGTGACTGTTTCAGGTTCAATAAATGGAAAATGCCCTACCTTCATAGAAAGGGAAGAATTTATGAGCATTTGCTATTCAATCACAATTCTCCTCTGGCTGCAATTTGTTTACATTTCTGTCACATGAAAAATGTGCTCACTCTTATTCCAGGGATCCAGAATGTTTCATGTAATTCTGCTCTTAGGGTTAAAATACAAAACTCTGGTTAGATATAATGGTTCACACCTGTAATCCCAGCAATTTTGGAGGCCAAGGTGGTAGGATCTCTTGAGATCAAGAGTGTGCGACCAGGCTGGGCAATTTGGGGAGACCCTATCTACACACACACACACACACACACACACACACACAAATAGCAAGGCATGGTGATATACACGATATACACCTGGAGTCCCAGCTACTTGGGAGGCTAATGAGGAGGGATTGCTTGAGGACAGGTCAATGCTGTAGTGACCTATGATGGCACCACTGTACTCCACCCTGGGCAACAGAGTAAACCCCTGTTTCAGGGAGCAAAAAAGTGATCTAAAATGTCTAGAAGGCAGACTTGGATACATTCCTCTGATAGAAAGCGTCAAGTTACCCATACCCTTCCCCCAAATACATCCAATATTAATGTCGTGCTAGATAGTTTCATTACATACATGTAAAATCCTATAAAGTTAGAGGGGGTGATAGTTTTGCCAGCTGTTTTACTACAAAATATCAAGAGTTACCATTTTTTTCCTTCTTATCATACAAATTTTCTCACTGATATTTTAGCCTTCATTTACAGGTCATTCACCCAGGTTTTTTTTTTTTTTCTAGCTTCACATAATAGTTCTTCCCTGCTTTTTGCAGCCATCACTATCTTCCTTTCGAAAGTAAACACCATTTCTAAGCACAATATCTTTCTCCATTATCTATTGCCTTATAACAAACTACTTCATAAATGTCAGTGGCTCAAGCCAGTAATTATGTATGTGGTTCTTAATTCTGTAGGTTTGTTGGAAAGTCTTAACTGAGCCAGCCTAGCTGTTTTCTGCTGTCAGTGAATAACTTGATGATTTGTGGTGAACTGGATCACATGACTGACAGTAAGCAGGCTCTTGGCAATTTGGAAGAGATTGCCCCTTGTTTTTTAATATTCAGGAGGATAGTCTGGGCTTCTTCACATGGTAGTTGAAAGGCCAAAACACTGCACATATAGTAAACCCAAATGCTCAAATGCTTTCCAAGTCTCTGCTTTCAATGTTTGCTAATTTCCTGTTGGCCACAGCAATTCACATAATCCATACTAATTTAAAAGATACAGAAATAGACTCCGCTTCTTGATAAATGAAATAATTTGTAGTAATTTTTGCTATTTATCATAATAGCAATCATGGATTCAATAAATAAAGAAATACTAATTTCATTTTTTCCCTGTGAAACTAAACAGACAGAAAATATAAAATGAGACATACAAGGTCTGCTTCACATATGTGCCATTTATATACCTCTTGGGACTTCTGACTCCTTGAGCTCTTCATCAATCATACAGTTTTATTCTTCCATACCTCATAGTCTAGTGCTCTTATACTTTAGTGGTTATCATTGCTAATTACTGCACTATCTCCAGAAACTTAGATTCATGCAATCCCTGCTATGATTTACAATTTCTATCTTTGCAACTTATGTCTCTTACTCTTCCCACTTGAAACAAACAAAAAAAACTTTGATTTCGGGCCGGGCGCGGTGGCTCAAGCCTGTAATCCCAGCACTTTGGGAGGCCGAGGCGGGTGAATCACGAGGTCAAGAGATCGAGACCATCCTGGTCAACATGGTGAAACCCCGTCTCTACTAAAACTACAAAAAATTAGCTGGGCATGGTGGCGCGTGCCTGTAATAAAAAAACACTTTGATTTCATCTTAAACTCCAGCTCCTTAACTCTATTACCTTTGCCACTGTTCCTCCTCCCCCCCTTACCCAGCTTAGAATTCATGGTATATTAATATAATTATTTCTTGTCGGATAACGTCAATTTTACTTTCATGCTTAACCTGAGTAAATCCCATACCCGGAAAAAAACTATTTCTATATCACCTTCTATCTGTATCAGTGAATGTGAAACAACCAACTTTGCTTACACACACACATATGCACACACAATGGTATGAACCAGTCTCGCTTTAAATTTATGATCAGAAGCATTGAGCGTATGCTTAGGACTTCTTGGTAAGCCTATTACCATTCCTAGCCAAATCACATAACTGCTCAGTGAGAAAATTTCTTTACCCCTTATTTTAAGCTAATATTATTTTACTGAGAGTATAGTGCAATTTAAAAGTGAATTCCTGGTCCAACACCACCAAATGAAGCAATCCACTGGGACCTGTAGAGTCAACCATTCTTTCCCTTTCCTCAAAATGAATACATAGCCAGTGTTTGTATCTAAGGTCACATCTTCTGTTGGTACACTGAATCTCATTCTAAGTTAGCAAATCAATGTATTCCCTTTGGTATTTATTTCTTCTCTCTCATGCCATGGCATATTTAAATAATGTATTAGATCAGTTCTATCACTATTTAACTTGCTGCATACTAATCAAATTTAAAATTACGCAAATTCCTTATTTATTCGTCCCTGTGTATTAAAGAAAGCCTTTAAAATTATCTGTATATACATATAGACACATACATACACACAAATACATATATACATATATATATTCATTGTTATTGACTATTATCTTATTCTCGCTGTACCTCTGCAATTAAAGATTCATCAAGGTCAAACCACTGAAACTATTCTTGTCAATCTCACCATTTTTAAATTCCTATAGTAAACCTGGTACCTTTCAACAATATTTGATAAAGGTGATAGGTGCCTCTCTCATTAACCATTTTCTTCACTTGTTTTCTGAGTCATAAAAGTCTTCTCATTTTCCATACAATATACTGACTATTCCTTCTCTTGTCATTCTCTTCAGTCTCTAAGTATTAGAATTTCTTTCCAACCAGTAAACATTAGAGTTTTTTAAGACATGCTTAGAAATTATTTTCTCCTTATGACTCACTACATTCTTAGTGAGTTTCCATTGCTTTAAGTATCATCTATTGATTAATGACTCCTGAATTTATATAGCTGGTCTCCATTTGGCCCTAAGCTTTACTTTTGTATCAACTTTCCACCTAACATTTGTACTCGGTTGCCAATCAAACAAGCATCTTTCACATGTCCAAAGCAAAACATCAATTTCAGCAATACCATATGCCTGCCAGTCTTTTCTGTACTAGTAAATCACTCTAAAAATCACCTACTTAATCAAAGGGGAAATAAACATAAACAAAAACTTCAGAGTCATCTTCATGCCTTACTTTCTCTACATATCACATATTGAACCTACTTTTAAAATTCATTCTGTATTAAGAAGAGCTTCACGGGACCAGCGTGGTGGCTCAAGCCTGTAATCCCAGAACTTTGGGAGGTCGAGCTGAGCAGATCACAAGGTCAGGAGTTCAAGACCAGCCTGGCCAGCATGGTGAAATGGTGTCTCTATTAAAAAATATATATACAAAAATTAGCTGGGCCTGGTGGTGCACACCTGAAGTCCCAGCTACTAGGGAGGCTGAGACAAGAGAATCTCTTGAACCGGGAGGTAGAGGTTGCAGGAGCCGAGATCACATCACTGTTCTCCAGCTTGCATGAGAGAGTGAGACATCTCCATCTCAAAAAAAAAAAAAAAAAAAAAAAAAAAAAAAAGATCTTCACTGGATCCACTGCCACCACTAGCCACTTTTTGTTTGGACTACTTACACAGGTTTCTATTAGGCTCCCTGCCACTACCCTTTCTTCTCCACATAGCATCCACAGGCATCTTTTACAAAGACCTCGTTATTTTTCTTCTGACTTCACCCCAACAGTGAGTTTCCATTAAACTCAAATAAAATCCAAAGTCCAAGGTATCACATGATCTCGTCCGTCCTTACCTTTCTAGCCTCATTTTCTGCTTGTTCAACTTTTTTCAACCACACTCCCCCTATTGGACAACTGTCAGGTATATTTTACACTGCTCCTTCAAGGTTACTAACAGGTTTATGCCTTAACTGCTTAACTCTCAACTATGGTAATGAATGTAGTCACTCAGCCTTTGATTGGCCTTTCTTTCTTCTGTTTCTCACAATTGCACTTTCCCTGGCCTCTTGCTCTTGCTCCAGATGTATTCAAATGCTTTTAGAAGCTCTTTTTTTTTTTTTTCTTTTTTCAGGTAACCCAAACTAAGACAATTAGTGACAGCAGTGGCCCTTATTGTTTGGGCGAATAATGTTGCTCCAATCTCCAATAAACTTCCCATTGACAGTGGTCAGTGAAGCAATCATTCTTGTCATGTAATAGCATTATAATTAAGATGTTTATCGGAGATACATTAGAATTTGGTACAAAGAGAACATGAAACATTGGTTTGTATAATAACAACACACATTATCAATATGAGAGCAATAGTAAAATTAAATACTGTGCAATTTATTGTGCTTAGTTTACAGTTTTAGCAGCCAAAAAAAAAAAAAAAAGGGAAAGAGCAGAAATTGCAGGCTTAAATTAGCCAGCTATTAACTGAAGGCATACTGTAAAGTCATCCTGGCAGAGTAGAACAGATATTGATGAAAATCAGGCTCAGCATTTAAATATAAAGGTGTCAGAGTTACAGTGGACACTGAATCTTTAACTCCCCATGTGTCTCCTAGGCCAGAGAAGACCCCAGGTTTGTAGGAAAGAAAGACCCAGGGACCCAGAATGTGCACAGTTATCTGAAAAACCCTGAGAATATTGAATTTTCACAGTTATATTCAATATGTAGCTTGGAAGAAATCGCTCCCTTCCCATGTCAAATTCTGTGCTCACATAGAGCTCTGGTAAAGCCCTCATTTGGTTCAGGTTGCCTTGCAGGATGATGCTTAGATTATTCAACATCTGACCCTATCTTCTGTCATAGTTTCCTAATCTCTAAATAGAGGCGAGTGAAACAGAGCAAAGGCAAGATAATACAGTAATTTTTCCAGGAGGAAAAAGACAAGCACATCCAAGTAACTAAAAGATATAACTGAAAAGTATTGAAAAATATTAGGGAGCATATGTTGGAATGCTGGAATTTAAGATATGGACCAGGATCACAAAATATATGCCTCATTATTGACATAGGAGCATGCCACTGTGACTCAATGCTTAATGTTCTGTCAGGGACACCTGTAGACAATGCTTAGAATTACTCTTTACATTTTAAAAACAATGATTGTCTGTGGTGGATGAAATAGAATATTCAGAACAACTTCAGAAGATGCAGGTAGATGAGGAAAATGGAAGAAATCCAATATTTGAGATTAGAAACTCTACCAGTGAAGCCTGTTTTATGGGAAACATCAGAGGATATAGAAATCTCCTTTTTTTCATGGAGAATATGTTCTAAGACTTCCCGTAGATGCCTGACACCATGGCTAGTACTGAACCCCATGTATACTATGGCTATTTTTGATCTAATAAGTGACCTAATAAGTAAGATGGCTACTTCACGACTAATGAGTGGACAGTGTCCACAAAGTGGACACACTGGAAAAAGGCATGGTTCACATCCCCAGTGGGACAGAGTGAAATACCACGAGATTTCATCATGCTACTCAAAATAGTGCACAATTTAAAATTTATGAATTGTTTATTTCTCAAATATGCCATTTAATATTCTCAGGCTGTGGTTGATCACAAATAACTAAAACTGTGGAAAGTAAAACTTCAGAGAAGCAAAGATTTTTGTATTTCTTTTAGAAACAATAAAAAATACAGTACTAAGGTATATGCTGACATCTCTGAGTGGCCCAGGTGTGTCTCCTTCTCTAGGCCAAAGGTGACATTAAAAGATACTACAATAGAGCTGGGCTTTCTAGGACCACTGGGCTTGGATTCCATAATTGAAGAGGCCAGGAGGTCAAAGCTTATTATCAGGAATAACTTCAAAGTAAATATCATAATCAGCATCAAGATTAGCAAGTCAACCAGGTGCCTTTACCCACAACGATCTGCAGTAAAGACTAATAGATAAGAATATTACTAATGTTAAGACAGATGGGAGCTAATTAAGGTGTTAATTGATTTCTCTAACCTGAAAAAATTGAAAGCTGCTGAGCAAGTGTCTAACTTAGCCGTCATATTAAGAATTGAGATCTGTACCCACTTTTCAGTCGAATGCTGGAAAATCCTATCACTGAGAAAGAGACTGAACTGTATCCACATGGTATTGAGATTGCTATTACACAATGCTAGTAGGAAGGAGTACATCAAGGTATTGTCTAGGGTGTTCTTGGATATTTCACACCCAGTGATAACTGTAAATGAATAATTGTAATAACTAAACCTTAACCAGAACAAGGCTACTAAAGATCCCTACTCCTTAGTTAGAAGGGTCAGAGCCAGCCCATTTTGCCAGAAATCTATACATCTTGAAGAGTTGGACAAAGATGAGGAAATTCTGAAGTGGATAAATATTAAATATGGTCTTAGAAACCACTTACGCTCATTACACTTAACTTTGTTCCTTAAATATTTCCTAGAGAATGAGGCACGCCACAATCTTGAATGCTCTAGAATGTATTGGAATTTAAACACAGAAGGACTGAAGTTGATTAGTGCAAAGCATGGAGTGTATTAGGACTGAAGTGATTATTGCAAAGGGTGGAGTGTGCTGGACACTGGTTAGGAGAAGCTTCTTACATCCTATCCAATCTTCCAGCTCACCTTTATGCTTTTACCATCACCTCAACAAACAACTGCATCCAGACACAGAGCATCTGCCTAGGATTTACCACATGTCTATTGCTATCTACCCAAGTGGCTTCTCTTCTACTTTCATGTAAAATGTCTTAGCTATTCTGTGTATTTACAAACCTAAACATGTGAGTGTTAACCCTTGAGAATCTTGACCAATAATCTACAGCTACTGATAAATTAAATTGCTTCTTCTATGTTTCTTTAGTGGAAGACTCTGAAATCAATTTTACATGATCCTTCAGGTGGTCCCCCTAGAATTAAGTCTCATTTTCCTACAGAAGGGTTCAGCTTACTAACAGCTTGAATTAACATTTCCTACTTGCCTATTTTACTCTTTTCTGCCTCCCATTCTTGACAAATGGCTCATTTTCAAAAATAATCTTACTGTATGTACATCTTTATCTCAGGTTTTCATTTGGAGTGAATCCAGTTTAAGATACTGGGGTTCTTTTTTATTCCTCAAACACACACAATAAACTAATTTCCACATCAGGTTATGAACTCTTTTCTTTTTGCTATGCAATATTCTGTTGCCCAGAAGAAACATTATTTTTTTCAATTTATTCAGAACTTTAGCCAAACATCTACTTTATAACTAGCCCTTCCTTGAATTGGATAGCACTTCCTACTCCCTCATTACTTTATAACACTACTTCATTTGCATGTTTACTATATAACCTAGTCACTTAATTTTAAATATTATGAAGTTACATCTTTTCCTAGAAGAGCACTTAGCAGTTTTTAGCACTCAAAAATCCTATTATCAGCAAATGACTTATAGTTATCTATTTTGGACCAAGAAGTCTGAAGTCCCACGTATCTCATGCTGTGGTAGAACAAAATACCTTACCTAAAATTAGAACATAGTAACATACAAGATTGAATTGTCAAATATGACTCACAGGAATTATAGATCTTATGATTGAAACCTATGTCAAGTTTACTAGTGATATAAGAAACAAACAGGTGAAGCATTTCCCTTGGAGAAATCTGAGACCCTGGTGCGCAGCTGTCCCTTGAAGTTCCTTGCTCAATCATATTGGAATGCTTCCTAATCTCAGATTTAATATGTAAGAGGGTTTTGACTAAGGTAGAATGGAGCATTGCTTCACAGGGTAACCCATTTGGTTAAATAAAATCTTTATTTTACACCTCATTAAATAATCAGCATATGTAACTGACCCTTTTCTCTAACAAGCCAATAATCCCAACCCCATGGATCTCAAAACTTCAAGAGTAATTTCAATAAGCAAACTAGAAAGACCATATCTGTTCAGCCCAAAACATCTTTATAGATAATAACTCTCCACTTCATGCCATAAACTCCATTTGTGTGCTTATAAGGTCTGCTTTTTGACATTTTTACTACAAGATTTGTTTGAGGTTGTTCATTTTTTACAGGCATCACTGCAAGTGAGAGGAAATGAGTTACAGACCTTGCTAAGTTTTTATGTCCCAGAGCTCATAATATTACAAAGTGTAAGAGACAACAACTCAAAAGAGGATTAATGACAGAGAAAATGCAAGCATTGGCAATTTTAATGATTTCTATTTTCAGGTGAGCTTGTCTGATATTTAGCATCTCTCCACAAGTAGTAAGTGAGCTGACTTACTGATGTCTCCACTTTGTCAATTACAT